>NC_036857.1:3089892-3090994 GCF_002910315.2 Salvelinus sp. IW2-2015 | reverse complement strand
GGACATCCTTTCATGCCCTGAACTGTGATGCAGCGTATGTTACATCATCACAGACATGAAACATTTAGCGCAGGGAATTGAGTCTGCAGAGATGACAACCTTGATGTCCGCAGTGTGGTTTGCTACAGGCAGGGAATAATGAGGTAAAAAGAGGTGCATTGTTCACCAATATCATACAGCATCTATAACAGAGTGTGAATTGTTCGAGACATTGAAGAAGTAAAATATGTTTTAGGAATGGTAATGGCTTGGAACCAACGGGGTTATTGTCCCTTAGCRTCTAGAGACACTTGTGTTTCTAAATATGTGGGCGAGCAGCTGATTGTTGAACGTTATATTGATATGTAGAGCTAGTGAGGAGGAAATATTTAGTGGTTTATGCCACACCCTCTCCATTAACATGATGTCACCTTCTGAATGTAGCTGTTGYTTTTACAAAGCAAGTGAACACGTGGCACCCAAAGATTAGAAACAGAAAAACAACCACTGCAGTACCTGTGTTTTTCTCAGTAAAGTGTGGTATATGAAAAACATTTACTCCTGTGGGGACAAACCCTTCACCCCCCCACCTCACCCCAAACACTGTCAATGAAATTAAGATATCTTAATATTTTATGTTGCGCTCCCTCTTAAAATGTGCCACAGAGCAATGCAACTCTTACTTCCTCTCCGTAGGTTGTTGGTGATGCCAGGGCAATCCTCTTTTGGGTCATGTATAATTTACTAGGTGGTCATAAATGTTTAATGGTTTCTCTACAGAAAGTTGAGAATCAGACATTTTTAAAGTAGTGAGAGTTATCTCTGTCCAGAAGGGTACTGTACCCTACACCAGTCCAGAAGGGTACTGTACCCTACACCAGTCCAGAAGGGTACTGTACCCTACACCAGTCCAGAAGGGTCTTAAGTTAGTAGATACCTACATACAGTTGAAGTCGGAAGTTTACATATACCTTAGCCAAATRCATTTAAACYCAGTTTTTCACAATTCCTGACATTTAATCMKAGTAAAAATTCCTTGTCTTAGGGCAGTTAGGTTCACCACTTTATTTTAAGAATGTGAAATGTCAGAATAGTAGTAGAGAGAATGATTTATTTCAGCTTT
>NC_036857.1:3081617-3085762 GCF_002910315.2 Salvelinus sp. IW2-2015 | reverse complement strand
TCAGCTGGGGCCCACAAGGGTGCGTTCTGAGCCCTCTCCTGTACTCCCTGTTTCCAACATGACGACTAGCGTGGCTCCCACGCCTCCAACTTCACATCATAATAAAAGTTTGGCGGATACACGTTGCAGATGACTGAGTGTTAGGCTTGATTTACCAACGACGTTGTATCGAGTCGGTCTTACAAGGTGAGGAGTGAGGGGCCTGCGGTTTAGGCTGTGGTGAATACCCACACTCGCAAAGGAAATGAACTTGACTTCTATCTATTCATCTGCGTTAGATAAGGTATTGATGACTATGTGTTCAAATATCTAGTCAGAGGGATTAGCACCCTATTCCACATCGATCGGGTCAGTAGTGGAGAAGGGTGGAAAGTTTTAAGATTTCCTCGGTGTACCCATCAACGGACAACAGTACTGACATTGGTCCGCACCCACACAGACGCGTTGTGAATAAGGCGCAGCAGCGCTTCTTCAACCTCAGGAGGCTGAAGAAATTCGCGCTTGGTCCACAAAAGCACTCACAAACTTCCTAGCAGATGCACATCGAGAGCATCCTGCAGTCGGCTGGTATTCCACCGCACGGACGCTGAATACGCAAACTGCTCCGCCACGACAACCGTAACGGCTCTCAGTAGGGTAGTGAGGTCTTGGCCGTGCAAACGCACACGGGGCAAACTACCTGCCTCAGGGCAACCTACACAGCCAACGCCGACTCGTGCACAGGGATAAGGACTGCACTCAAAGAATTCTATCAGCATCCATACAAACCCAAGCCTGCCCTGGTTTCACGTCCCTGCTAGTTTCCAGAGAAGGCGAAGGTCAGTACAGAGTGCATCTCAACAGCAGGCCGAGATACTGAAGAAAAAGAAAAAACATTGCTTTCTATCTGCTCAAGGCCGATCAGAACTGTTCATTAACGAGCCACAGAACACTAACATTTTAGCGGCCGCTGGTCCACCATACTGACTCAACTCCAGCCACTTTAAAAATGGGAATTGATGGAAATTGTAACTGTAAAATGTACCACTAGCCACTTTAAACAATGCCACTTAATTAATGTTTTACTACCTACATTACCCCCATTCTCATATGTTATACTGTATTCTATATCATCTACTGCATCTTGCCATCTTTATGTAATACATGTACCCTAGCCCACTTTAAACTATGCCACTTAATATAATGTTACATACCCTACAGTTCATCTCAATATGTTATACCGTACTCTATAACATCTACTGCATCATTGCCATGCCGTTCTGTACCACACTCATTCATATATCTTTATGATACATTTTCTTTATCCCTTTAAACTTGTGTGTGTGCCTATAAGGTAGTAGTTGTGGATGTTAGGTTAGATTACTTTGTTGGTTATTCACTGCATTGCGAACTAGACCCCAACAAGCATTTTTCGCTACACTCGCAATTAACAATTCTGCTACCCATGTGTATGTGACTCAATAAAATTGAATTTGCTATTCTGATTATATATCGCATAACCTGAAAGGCCGCTCAGCAAGGAAGAAGCCACTGCTCCAAAACCGCCCATAAAAAGCCGACTAACGGTTTGCAACTGCCATGGAGAAAAGATCGTACTTTTTGGAGAAATGTCCTCTGGTCTGATGAAACAAAAATAGAACTGTTTGCCATAATGACCATCGTTATGTTTGGAGGAAAAAGGGGGAGCTTGCAAGCCGAAGAACACCATCCCAACCATGAAGCACGGGGGTGGCAGCATGTTGTAGGGGTGCTTTGCTGCAGGAGGGACTGGTGCACTTCACAAAATAGATGGCGTTGGGAGGAAAATGATGTGGATATATTGAAGCAACATCCAAGACATCAGTCAGGAAGTTAAAGCTTGGTTGCAATGGGTCTTCCAAATGGAAATGACCCCAAGCATACTTCCAAAGTTGTGGCAAAATGGCTTAAGGACAACAAAGTCAAGGTATTGGAGTGGCCATCACAGAGCCCTGACTCAATCCTATAGAACATGTGGGCAGAACTGAAAAAGCGTGTGCGCCCAAGGAGGCCTACAAACGACTCAGTTACACCAGCTCTGTCAGGAGGAATGGGCACAAAATTCACCCAACTTATTGTGGGAAGCTTGTGAAAGGTTTGACCCAGTTAAACAATTTAAAGGCAATGCTACAAATACTAATTGAGTGTATGTAAACTTCTGACACACTGAGAATGTGATCAAAAATAGATTTTTCCAAGCTGTTTAAAGGCACAGTCAACTTAGTGTATGTAAACTTCTGACCCACTAGAATTGTGATACGGTGAATAATAAGTTAAATAATCTGTCTGTAAACAATTGTTGGRAARATTACTTGTGTCATGCACAAAGTAGATGTCCTAACCGACTTTCCAAAACTATAGTTTATTAACAAGAAATTTGTGGAGTGGTTGAAAAACGAGTTTTAATGACTCCAGCCTAAGTGTATGTAAACTTCCGATTTCAACTGTATATACGCCTGCCAAGAAGTTCTTCCCACAGCAGCCATTAGTTTTCTATGGGAAATCCATAASTGCCTACGGACTGAGGCTTCCCTCTATGCACAATGCACTGGGTCCTAACTTAATTACTGTKTTTGTTTCCTTATCCAAGCTACATAATGGATGTTGGTGTTAGACGATGTTCTGTAGTTACAGTTGGGAGGACAGTAATGCAGCTTATGAAAGCCAGCCATACGTAAGCGGGTTGAAATGGTCAGCAGTGTGCCCTTGCTTTGTCCTGAAAGTTAATATTATCCACGTCAAAAAATGTCAAACGGTGTTTGATGACTGAACAGTGACTACTTTTTTCCCCACTTAGAAATAATGACTTCAGCTGTAATTCCTCAGTAAGACTCCCCCATTGAGAGAGTGTTTGTGTGTGTTTCCAGGCCTGGAGGAGCTGGTGTTGTCAGAGATCAGCTCTCCTAGTCCTAAGCAGCAGAGGGGAGATAGCAGCAGTGTCTCGTCCTTCAGCTACGGGGAGATCATGAAGGAGGGAGCCACATCACAGAGCATCAACAAGGTACTGTACACTACACCAGTCAGCACAGAGCACCAACACGGTACTGTACTGTTAATATACGCTGCAACGAAGTTCTTTCCAAGCAGCATTAGTTTCTTATGGGAATTCCTAATGCTCCGACTTGAGGCTTCTCTATGCACCATGCACTGGGTCTAACGTATTAATTACTGTGTTCCTCTTGTCGCGATCCTTCGCATCTCTGCAGCGACGCCTCTTTTAGAATAATACTAACGATAAAGAAAAAATATTAAATCCCCGCAGCTCACAACAATAACTGGAATGTCTGGTCGGTTAGACCGAAGTTCTGTAGGGTTTACATGTTGGGAGTAACACGTAAATCAGACGCTTATGAAAGGCAGGAGAAGCCATAAGGATGAAGGGTTGAAAATGGGTCAGCAGTGTGCGAATTAGCTTATTGGGTGACTGAAACAAAAGTTTAATAAATAGGATTCACCGTCACACTAAAAATTGTGTACAACGTCGGTGTTTGATGACTGTAACAGTGATACTTTTTCGCCCTTGAAACAAGTAATGATTCAACAAGACGGTAAATTCTATGTCATAGTAGAATCTACCTGCTCTGTTCATTGAAGGGGGATAGGTGTTTTGAGTGGAGTTTTTTTTTTGTGTGTTCTTTGTTTCAGGCCTGGAGGAGCTGGTGTTGTCGAGATTCAGTTCTCCTATCGATATCGTAAGTTAAAGCAGGAGCCATAGGGGTAGATAGCAGCTAGTGTATTCTCGTCCTGTATATTCAGTAGGGGAGTAATGAAAGGAGGGAGCCTCTCATGACACACACGGAGCATCAAAGGTATGTACTACAATTCCAGTCAGCAGAGCACACAACAGGTTGTACAAATACCCCCAGTCAGCACATGAGTACACACGTACTGTAACATACAAGTCAGCAACAAGAGTACAAAGATATGTAACTACACCGTCCAGCAAGAGTACCAACAGGGTATGTACACCTACAAACAGTCAGCATAATACGAGTACACAATCTGTATCTGCAATATGAAACTAACCAGTCGCACAAGGGAGTCAGGAACAGGAGACGGTACGGTAGGACTATATGACACCGAGCAGTCAGCACAGAGTACACAAGGGTGCTGTAGACTGCAAGTAT
>NC_036857.1:3047228-3081592 GCF_002910315.2 Salvelinus sp. IW2-2015 | reverse complement strand
CACCAGTCATCAAAGCACCAACAAAGTACACTACACTAGTCGGCTAGAGACAGGAAACCAAGTCTGCACACGGGTCCACAGAACTGGCCAAGGCACATACAATGTAGTTCGTGAAAGCAATGGTACGCAGAGTATTGACGAGATCGATGTTTGACAGTAAAGAGTACAAATGAGGTGGAAAAGAGTTATGAAACTGCATAATCCACACATAGAATAATGAGAAATGTTTTGATGTAAGGARCCACAAAGAGAACCAATGATGTTGTCTGCAGCAACACAGTACCTCTTACATTGCATTGGTAACTGCCCAGAGTACAAACAGTACGCGCTGAGTACAAACAGTACGCGCTGAGNGAGTACAAACAGTACGCGCTGAGTACAAACAGTACGCGCTGAGCCAGAGATGAGAGGCTGAACTTTCAGCCACCACAGTCATGACAGGCAGCTCAACAGGGAGCTCACGTGCATTTCATGTTTATGTGCTCCTCTGCTATGAATAGCTTTATAAAAACTGTGGATACTATAATTAGAATCCTTTGAATAAATACATGTCCTGTAATGTTTCTCTGCCAGGGATGTGGTTTGTTAAGGAAAGGGAAAGATGGAGAGAAAAAAAATCTCTAAACCATACAATTTAGAATTCTCCAATTGTTTCCACTGTACAGATCAAATAAGGAGTCCAATTCTGTGTGTATAATACAGAGATAAGCTTGTACCATTAGACTTGTCAAGCTCCCAGTCACTGATAGAGAGAGAAGTATAATAAACGGATTGCACAAAATAGCTTCTCGCTCTGTCTGACTTTGTCTCTAAGTTAATGTAGGGAAGGTGTAACAGTGCTGTCTGGTGCTGTGTGTCCTCAGTCCGCCAGCGGCAGCCCCCAGTCCCAGCGGCCTGCTGACCTGTCTGATGATGAGGTTGGGGAGCTGTTCCAGAGGCTGGCTGGGGTGCAGCAGGAGAAGTGGATGTTGGAGGAGAAGGTATAATCTCTATGCTATTCATACTTAGTTATAATATAATACTAGTGTATACATAAGCAGCAAAGGCTCAAGGAGGTGTGGGCTATGGCCAATATACCACGGCTAAGGTCTGTTCTTATGCACGACACCAAGCGGAGTGCMTGGACACAGCACTTAGCTGTGGTATATTGGCCATATATCACAAACCCCTAAAGTGCTTTATTACTATTATAAACTGGTTACCAATGTAGTTGGAGCAGTAAAAATACATGTTTTATCATACCCATTGTATACGGTCTGATATACGATGGATGTCAGCCAATCAGCATTCAGGGCTCGATCCACCCAGGTTATAATATACTATTATACTACTCTACTATAATCCGTATAATATACCATACTACTATCTATATATACACACTACATGGCCAAAATGATGTGGACATTCCTTTAAATTTGTGGTTTTGGCTAATTCAGCCACACACGACGGGTATAAAATCGGGCACACCGCCATGCAATCTCCATAGACTAACACTGGCAGTAGAATGGCCTTACTGAAGAGCTCAGTGACTTTCAATGTGGCACWGTCATAGGTATGCCATCTTTCCAACAAGTCAGTTCATCCTATTTCTGCTCTACTAGAGCTGCCCCAGTCAACTGTAAGTGCTGTTATTGTGAAGTGGAAATGTCTAGGAGCAACAACGGCTCAGCCCGAAGTGGTAGGCCACACAAGCTCACAGAACGGGACYGCAGAGTGCTGAAWCGCGTTCTCTGGAGTGTTGAATCACACTTCACCATCTGGCAGTCCGACGGACGAATCTAGGTTTGGTGGATRCCAGGAGAACTCTACCTTTCTGAATGCATAGTGCCAAATGTACAGTTTGTGGAGGAGGAATAATGGTCTGGCGCTGTTTTTCGTGGTTCGGGCTAGGCCCTTTTAGTTCCAGTGAAGGGATATCTTAACGCTACATCATASAATGACATTCTAGACGATTCTGTGCTTCCAACTTTTTGGCAACAGTTTGGGGAAGGCTCTTTCCTGTTTCAGCTTTACAAAGCCCCCGTGCACAAAGCGAGGTCCATACAGAAATGGTTTGTCGAGGTTGGTGTGTAAGAATTTGACTGGCCTGCACTAAGCCCTGACCTCAACCCCATCGAAYATCTTTGGGATGAATTGGAACGCCGACTGCGAGCCAGGCCTAATTGCGCTATATCAGTGCCCGACCTCACTAACGCTCTTGTGGCTAAATGCTAAAAGTCCCCGCAGCAATGTTCTAACATCTAGTGGAAAGCCTTCCCAGAAGAGTGGAGGCTGTTACAGCAGCGAAGGGAGGACCAACTCCATATTAATGCCCATGATTGTGGAATGAGATGACATGAAAGAAAGTTGTGGARTAAGGTTAATGTTCCTCTCTGCAATTTATGAGTCTGCGGCAGTGATGAATCCTTATTTTTGGACCACTAGAATTGATTTATTTCCCAATGAAATTGTGATAGCATCTTTTACTGGTGATTTTAAATMACTTTGAAATGCACCAGAATATGTCTGGAGCTGCACTGAACGGGAACCTATTGCTTCTGCTTGTTTTCGTGCCTTGGCCTGGCTGTTTTGCAGCMATTTTCCCGAGATCATATTATATAYTTACACTGCCTGCCTGCTCTGTGTGAGAGATGATTGATGGACTTGGTACATGCTGGTAGCTGTGACGGGTGCTTTGTATACAGTATGTATGTATTYCTGTGGTTCTGGTGCATCTAATATGTCTGTCTACTGTGCTTGCAGGTGAAACACCTAGAGGTCAGCTGCTCCTCCATGGCTGATGACATCTGTAAGAAAAGTGCCATCATCGAGACCTATGTCATGGACAGCAGGATAGGTAACGTTCTGAGCTTGGGCGATATACCGTATATACTCTATACCGGGGTATTTAGAAATAGCCACAGGATGCTTTTTCAATACCGTTCTTTTTCAAGAAATTTTAATATTTGTAGCTACTTTAAGTACAGTGCATCCGGAAAGTATTCAGACCCCTTGACTTTTTCCACATTTTATTAGTCTTATTCTAAAATGGATTAAAATGTGTTTTTTTCACCTCATCAATCTATACACTACCCCATAATGACAAAGCAAAAACAGGTTTTTAGAAACCTTTGGCAGCGATTACAGCTTTGAGTCTTCTTGGGTATGACGCTACAAGCTTGGCACACCTGTATATGGTGGAGTTTCTCTAATTCTTCTCTGCAATCCTTCAAGATCGGTCAGTTAGGATGGAAGGTCGCTTTCACATGTATTTCAGGTCTCTCCAAGATGTTCCATCGGGTTCAATCCGCCTGTGGACCACTCAAAGACATTCAGACTCTCCCGAAGCCACTTCCTGCATTGTCTGCGTGTGTGCTAAGGTCGTTTCCTGTTGGAGTGAACGTTCGCCCCAGTCTGAGTCCTTGAGCCTTGTAGCAGATTTATATCAATGACCTCTGTCTTCATCATTCCTTGAATCCTGATTCCTCCAGACGTGATCTTGTATTGCAGCTAAAGAGTTCAATCTTGTTTCATCAGATCAGAAATTGTTTTTCATGTCTAAGATTCTCCAAGCAGGCTGTCATGTGCCTGTTTACTAGAGAGTGCTTCAGTTGGCCACTCTACCATAAAGCCTGATTAGGAATGCTACAACAGAATGGTTGTCTTCTGAAGGTTCCCATCTCTACAGAGGAACTCTGGACTCTTCAGAATGACCATCGGGTTCTTGTCACCTCCCTGATCAACCCTCTCACCGTTGTTCAGTTTGCCCGGCTGTCCCAGCTTCTAGGAAGAGTCTTTGTGGTTCCAAACTGCTTCCATTTAATAAGGATGGGGGCCACTGTGTTCTTGGGGACCTTCAATGCTGCAGACATTTTTTAGTTCCCCAGATCTGTGCCTCGACACATTCCTGTCTTGGCGCTATACAAACTATTCTTTCAACCTCATGACTTGGTTCTTGCTCTGACATGTGCTGTCAACTGTGGGACCTTTATATAGACAGGTGTGTGCCTTTCCAAAATATGTCCATTCAATGGAAATGACCACAGGTGGACTCCAGTCAAGTTGTAGAAACATCTCAAGGATGATCAATGGAAACGGGATGCACCTGAGCTCAATTTCGAGTCTCATAGCAAATGGACTGAATACTGACATAAATAAGGTATTTCTGTTTTTTATATTTAATACATTTGCAAAARAAWKTCTAAACCTGTTTTCGCTTYGTCATTATGGGKTATTGTGTGTTGGTTGAKTTTTCTGTTTATTTAATCTATTTTAAAATACGACTGTAACAAAGAAAAGGTGGAAAAACTCGAAGGGGTCTTAATACTTTCCGAATTAACTGTATGCCTACATATTTTGCTTAGTATTTTGTCTGTCGAATGGCAATGTAAGTTTTAAAGCCAGTTAAGATTTACTTTCATTCTGAAATGTAGCCCAACTAGGAAGTAACAGCGTATTTTCGCTGTTCGTGCAATTTATTTTTTCAATCGTGAGTTTATGGTTATGACCGTTGAACCAAAAAACAGAGGGCGCTTAAAGATGAGAGTTGACTGTTGATTAYTCCAGTACATCTTGTTTCATGTCTCGAGGGCAAAAGTAGAAATTGTATTTCACCTTAAATAAACTATTCTCTAACTACTTGCATAAATAGACACTATCCTGCTCCTTTACGGTGGGGGATTTATTCAATTATATTATTACATTTGAACCTGACTCACTGTCTTCCTTTTATAATCCACTCTTAAATGTTTTTCCGTTCCTTTAATTATACGATTTCCGTAAAACTTAAAAAATATCCGGAGTTTATGTGCTTAAATCACTGAACACAACAGCGTTTTTGAGACAGGCTTCTATTTAAGCCAGGCTTCTATTTCCTTCTAATAATGCACACAGCTATTGCTCTTTGCATAGTTATTGTTTAATTCCAGCATTCCTTCCAGCAATTTCTTCATTTCCTGCTCATATGTTTATCATTTACACCAGCGTGGTCAAAGTAAATGGACTGGAGGCCAAATAAAAAAGTTATCTACGAAGCCGAGGGCCGCACTGTTCGAATGTTCAATGGTAAAAATTTTTTCAAATGACGGCATATAGTCTATGAACCTAATGGAGCCTACTAACAACCTAACAAATATACTCAATATGTCAGATAAAATAAAGGCAATATGTTTATAGTCTGTCAGAATCTTTAATTCAACAGAGACACAAAGAACAAATTTCCTGTAATAAAAAATCGGGCCCATAACATGAACTTATGAAAGAAGAACCGTATTCACCACCATCGAGTAGCCTGATATTGTCTATTTTTAGCAAAAGTGGGCTTAAATTTGACTTCAAAAGAAAAACAATAATAAGATTTATAGGTCCACTAACTGAAATATTTTTTAAAATATAATTGGATGAAATACAATAAAATAAAGTCTAAAAATTCATTAATTAAAACAACACTTTTTTAAGGAGAAGTGAACATGCATGAAAACACATATTATAACGGTTTAACTTTTAAACTTGAACTAGAGTAACTAACCTTAAAATTGGATGGCACAGTAATGTCACTTTTAGTTAGTGAGCTGTGGTGTCCCATCTTTCCACAAAGTTCATCAAGTGTTCGCGAAGGCTCTGACTGAGAAATCCGTCAGAATTGAGGAGGTGTTCAGCGGAGTAAGTCACTTCTGTTGATGTTTTTGTTAGGTCATCAAAGAAAACATGTGTTTCACACAGGTATGGTCTGCCAAACATAACAGGACTTTACCAGCCTGGATGCGCAGCTGGGCTTGTGCGGAGGAAACGGCGAACCCGGCACACGCACTCGCCCTATTCCCTCCAGTGCATCATGGCATTGCGAGTCAATCAACTCCATTTGGGTTTGGGTGGTGAGCTTCACTCAAACAGCAAATGGGTTATCTAGCGAGAGTGTTCACCTGCTTTTGTGCTTCAAATCAGCAAATCGCGTGCGAAGCTGCAGCGGCAGCATCCTATTTATCAGCCAGAACTGTTGCCTCGCGGAACCATGTAGAGACTTCTCTTTCAATGGTCGCGCAGCTGGGAAATGGCTCGAAATTTTCTTCGATCTGCGTTCTCCGACAGAGCTAGTTTGGTTTTAAATGCCTTCCTTACTGACTATCGAAGATGATCACTGATCCGACCCTGCAGCTGCAAATCATGTCATTCAGAGACGTGTAATGTCACAGCAAAACATTCAGCACAGAAAGCATTTTCGTCTCGAGTGTGTTGTTGCTTTCCCTTTGGCTGTCCAAAACAACAATCTCCTCCATGAGTCGAAACAACTCTTTGAAAGCACCTTCCCTGCTTTAGCCTATACCTCTGTGATAATGGCAAACACCATGCCCTTCTAACTCCGTCAGAAATGCCTTGAACTGGCGGTGATTAACCTTTGGCTCTGATAAAGTTAAACCGTGCGCGTGATGATCTCATTACATGCTCCATTTTCAAGCTTTACCGCACAACGCTTCCTGTGTATGATACAATGATAAGCTGTCAGCTCACCTGTCGCTTTCCTCTGCATCTTTCCCAGTATCTTCGCCACCAGTCCCGCTCCTGTGTCCACACATCGCAGGTGCTCCGTCGTTGTCAAACCCACGAGTTTTTCCCAAGCGAGCTCCATCTCATTTACACATCTTGACACCTCTTCATACAAATCATGCCCGTAGTTGTGCATGCATAGGACGTAAAGCCAAAAACTCCTCTGTCACGCTTAGCTGGAGTCCACTCCGCGGATGAAAATTGACAACTGGGCAATGTCAGAAATGTCGTGCTCTCATCCACAGCCAAGGAATATGCAATGAAATCTTTTCCTTTCACAAGCTGCTCTTTTAGATTGATGGACAACTGGTCTACTCTCTCGCAATGGTGTTCTGCTCAGACTCACATTTAAAAAGAGTTGCCTTTTTCTGGGCAAACTTCGTCACAAACTTTAATCATGCAGTTTTTGATGAAATCCCCCTCCGTAAATGGCGGCCTGATTTAGCGATCTCTTCTGCCAAAATAAAACTGGCTTGACAGCAGCCTGGCCTTGTGATTTGGCTTTTTTGAACAGAGCCTGTCGAATTTGAGCCTCGTTTTAATTCCTCTGCCTTTTGTAGCCTTTGTTCCATGTCCATATCTTGTTTTTGTCCGCGTGTTTCGTTTCATAATGTCGTCTCAGATTATACTCTTTCAGTACCGCCACACTTTCTCCACACAGAAGACACACAGGTTTTCCAGCTACCTCCGTGAACATATACTCCGACTCCCACCTTGTTTGAAACCCCCGGTTCTCAGTGTCCACCTTCCGTTTTGCCATTTTGATGGCGTATCTGAAAGTTAATTTTACTGTGATGCTGACGACTGCTTGTCCAATAATATATTGAAATGAAGCAGCCTACTGCTCGGTGCGTCCCACCGTTGCATTGTGGGAAATGTAGTATTGGTGCGTGTAAAAGATCTGCGGCTGCCGGCTTGCCTGCGGTCTGCGGGCCGGTTCTAATAATAAATCAAGATCATCCCAGGGCCTAAAAAACCTTCTCGCGGCCGGATGTGGCCGCGGCCTTGACTCTGGACATATGTGATTTACACACTGTCACGTTTATTTTGTCTTAGTATATTTTATTTTTCTAAATAGAGTCAATGTCCTTGATTTTCCTTGACTGTGCTTTTTCAGCAGTTCTTAGAGGTGATCGACGGATTTCTAGGTCTGTACCCCGAAGTTGATTGTTATGTTATTAGCTAGCAGTTTCAGCTGTTAGCAGCCAATGGCTAGCAGTTTCTTACTGGTGATTTAAAATGGCATAATTTTTTGTCATTACTGATTATTTTAATATAGACAACGAATTCATGGTAATTCATGTTAACTTCGTAAATAATTAATTTAGACAGGGCATTTATTTGAAACGCCGCGTTTATTTTTGTGAAATATTTGCAATTGCTTGGCTATTTAAAGGGACAGGCGGCTATTTGAGATTTGGCGTTTAACATTTTACGGTAATTCAATTTTATATTTGCCACTATTGGAGCGCTCAGATACACTTGAAACAGCTCTTTGTTCAAACTAATAACTCCATGATAAGCTGTGGGCTCTGCTTATCATTTTATTTTGTATTTTAATAAGGTCTGAGTGGTTCGGCTGGCTGTGTATTTGAGATTCCTCTGCACCCTGTTCTGCTGTTGTCCTCGACAAGATTAGCACAAGTTCCGTTCAAAGTATTATCCGTGCTAATTTAACGTCCATGAGGCATTATGTGGAGTGGTAAATGGAACACCATTACCATATAAAACTGGCAGAGTTTACAAGAAAATCTATTCAGAATGAAATTCAAGCACTTTTTAGAATGATTAGCACAGTGAAACATAATAAAGTTATGCTAAGTATGCTAGCTGGGTGTTGTTACTGGCTAGGTAGTAAAGACAGTTTCAGAAATTCAAATCGAAATGGCATATTTCGCAGATCCAAAAYGTCAACCATAGCAACATTTCACGTTAAACTGATGTAGATGGGCTTTAAAACGTACCATAAGCTCAATAGAGACTGACCCAGTTTCACTACCTGGACTTGTCATCAGTGCTCAGACTTGGGTCTCTGTCTGAATGCCGTCCTTATTGTGAGCGTGCGGGCACTCAAGCTCAATGATATCATCAGGCTTTAGTTTCATGAAGGTCTGTAGCATGGTGATAGGGCTCAGAGGGCACACTTCCAGGGCATGCCTTTAGGAAAGCACTAGCAAAAAAGATTTGAAGTAGTTCACTCTCAAATAAAACTCTCGTTCACCCTGGATGTTTTTTCTAGATCTTCATAATGGTCCTCCTGTTGGCGATGTTGAAGAGGATATTTTCATCGTTTTCTTTGTAGATGTTGTGCCCTTAACTGTAACTACTGCAATGATTGATTGAATTATTAAGACTTTTATATAGGCCAAGTCTTAGTTACATGATACTGAAAAGAGAGCTTGTTTGTTGAAAATGTGTCTTAAGTTAATCATGGCGTAGAGACAGTACAGGTATGAGGTGAAAGATGCAAGGACAATGGCAAGATTTCTGAACCTAGAAATGTGTTTACACTACACCATGTTCTAAAWTGCTACAGTGTTTAAAGCTCATTTCACATTGACATTTATTGCTTATAACTTTGAATATTTAGCTCAAATCTTGGAAGTATTCAAATTCACTTTTAACTTTGACGGATGCATCCTTTCTGTGCTCCTCTTCTATAACCCAGTTAAATGAATCTCAAGAGAGAGGGAGCGAGAAAAGGAGATTGAGTAGTACTCCTAGCAACGCGCATGACCCACCCACCTGAAGATCTGTCGATTTCCTTTGATGGAGGGGTGCAGCATCCTCTTGTCATTTAAATCTCGCCGGATGGATTGCTTTCATTTTACTCCTGCGACTCTTTCATACTCTTCTTGCTCGTGCCTGCTGTTTTTCCCCGCTAAATCTACGACCGTGGAAATGATTGTAATGACCTGGCAAACACACCCCCGGTAATGGCTGAAATGGGCTCAATGGAATACATTGTCTTTCTGTTGCGTCTATTTGTATTTATTATGGATCCCCATTAGTTCCTGCCAAGGCAGCAGCTACTCTTCCTGGGGTCCAGCAAAATGAAGGCAGTTATACAATTTTAAACACGTTACAATACAATTACAACAGATATCACAACACATTGTGTGCCCTCGACTCTACTACCACATATCTACAACACAAAATCCACGTCTACATGTGTACGCCTGTGTTTGTGTCTGATTGATGATTGATCATCTGATTGATGATGATTGTATGTGAGTGGGTGTGTGTAGAGTCAGTGTAAATGTGTGTGTGAGAGCAAATGATGGAGTGTTTGTATGTGTGTTGGAGTATGTGTGCGTAGTATGTATGGCCCTGTGTGCAGTCCAAAAATAAAATGCAAAGGTCAACTCAGATAGTCCATGTAGCCATTTACTTAGCTATTTAGCAGTCTTATGGCATGGGGATATAAGCTGTTCAGGAGCCTGTTGGTGTCAGATTTGATGACCAGGAGCTCGGCCCCAGTGATGGTACTTGGTTGTCCGCACCACTCTCTGCAGCGCCATGCAATCGACGGCAGTGCTCTTGCCATACCAAGCAGTGACGCAGCCAGTCAAGATGCTCTCMATGGTACAGCTGTAGAACCATTTGAGGGCCTGCCATGCCAAATAATGCACCCCTCTACGTCACAATGGGATTCGATAAACTATTAGCGTCCGTTGCTGTATCAGCGGTGGGATGACCTAAGGATTCAAATTTTGGAGATCATTACAGCCTAAATGACGTTCTTTTCAT
Source organism: Salvelinus sp. IW2-2015 (assembly GCF_002910315.2). Lineage (NCBI taxonomy): Eukaryota > Metazoa > Chordata > Actinopteri > Salmoniformes > Salmonidae > Salvelinus > Salvelinus sp. IW2-2015. Next base: position 3,071,320 of record NC_036857.1, on the reverse strand, counting down.
CATTGCTATGCAAACGAGGCTGATTTCCGCGTCAATTTCACTGTTCCAGCAGGTTTAGTTTAGTTAATGAAATAAAACATTATTTCAAACTACTTTTGGGTACCTTGTTAACATTACAACATGAAATCCATGTCTTAAATATTGCTATGTTTTGGAAATGGCAGAGAAAACAAGCAATCTGCTTGACACATTAAAGTTACTTTCCTTACAGATCAGGAAGTCAGCTAATTTCCACTCATATGCAAATCCGTTTGATTCATACACTGGCTTGTCTGGCTGTCACGTTTTTATTTTAACTTGCCCTTCCCTTATCTACACTGAAATAATATAATTTTAGTAGTCCTATTATCATTTTTTTTTTAATGTCATAGTTCATTAGTACACCGTTGTAGTTGAATATATATGTATCTATTGTAAGTCCAAGGATACAACAATGAATAATGTGGAACACATAAATACCACCAAAGGATAACTTACAACGTATAATAATGAACACCTTGTGAAACAGCTGTGAAAACCAACCTGACAATATTTAAGATTTTAATACATAAAATTCAATCGTTTTTGGTAGAGTTGTGTATTTAATTTATKTTCACAGATTTTTTGTGCACTCAGATGGCAATCATAGAATAAAATACTGAATTCTGGTGTGTGGAATATATAGAGGTGGTTGTGGTTGCTGTGTGGGTGGGAGGTTCTGCCTGTCACTTGTTCTCAACAGGCAGCCAGTCTCAGAAGAGGGAAAATGAGTGTTTGCAGTGCTAGTGTTTTTAGTTCATCTGTGTATCTTACATATTATGTGCCCAGTATGATGGAGCAATAAAAGTTTCTTAGCAGATAATGACAACAACAGCAGTTGTAAATGATGTAATGAAAAGTTGGAGGGTGGTTGGTAATGGAGGACCTCAGGTGGATCCACATCTGAGTGTTGGGCAGAACCCAAAGGGAACAGGGTAGCAGACAGACGTAAACAAGCAAACACACAGGTTACACTTTACTGGGAGAAAATTTGATGGATTAGTGCAGTGTTATAAATGGGACATATGTACTTTTCAACACTTTTGGAAGGTATAGTCTACCTCAAGCTGGTCCCCCTCCGACTCAGAGCACAGAGAATCAGACTGATCCGAACTCACTGCTTCTGGTGGACGGTATACCTCCAGGGGGGCTCGGGACATTCGAAGGTCCTAAAGTCATTTGGAGAGAGAAATTGAAAGGTACATTTTTGTAAGCTTAGCMTAACTACCATTTTTCTTSCTTTCYCAAATGTCATTCMAKCTTAACATACTTTGTATATTGGGCTTCACTGAAGTGTCGGGTGCCAGTGCTTCCAGTGGTTGACCGTCTAGCTGCTTCCAGAGGTAACCCTAGGTACACAGAGAAAAATATCACTGTTAGGGAAACTAAAACTAGCTTCAGGTTATTTTGTGTGCAAATGCAAATAGTTATTATCTGAGATTTTTTATATTCACTTTAACAGATGGTGATCCCAGCTAGGAGCGAAAGAGCAGTGAGGTTTCCCAGGTCTCGCCTAACTTTCGTCCTTCTTCCAAGCCAAGTAATATGCCCCGGTGTCGTAGCACTTCGTCCCCTTCTTGATTCTGCTCCGGTAGCTCTCCTTCTGTTTCTCCTGCACCTTGTCCATGTTCAGTCCTACCTTGATTGATGACAGGAATACATGCAATTATGGTTCATATTACAAATACATTTCTTACAGGGACAGAAAATAAATTATCAGCGGATAATAATTTTTGCCTGGTCAAAAACCTTCACATCCTACTCAGTCTGTGCCTGAAGGTAGTACTCGAAGGCGTTCTGATCTGGTTCGACAACTTCCACCAGATCAGGTGGGGTTTCAGTGATCCGAAAGTATGTTATACCTTATTCCAGCGTTCATGACTTCGGTCACTCAAGATGACCTTAGTAAAAAACACCCTCCTGTGTGGCTGGCCATCCTTTCCGCATATGTAGACATGATTGCCTAAAAAGTTGAAGAGAAGAGTTGTTGAAATACTCCAGTCCACATCACCTAGTTAAGGGCCTTTGGAATTACCATAATTGTTTACACCTATCCATTTCTTATTTTATTTTACCTTTATTTAACTAGGCAAGTCAGTTAAGAACAAATTCTTAATTTCAATGACGGCCTAGGAACAGTGGGTTTAACTGCCTTGTTCAGGGGCAGAACAACATGTGTACCTTGTCAGCTCGGGGATTCGATCTGATCAGGTTTAACTTCTAGCTAGACACCTCAATATGACAGACAAATAACTATCGTTGGAGGCTGCTGATGGGAGGACGGCTCATAATGATGGCTGGAATGGAGTCAATTGAATGGAAACCACGTGTTTGATACCATTCCATTTACTCCATTCCAGACATTATCAGCAGCCTCCACTGAACTATGTGTATAGCTATCAACTAGCTAACGTTAGACGGAAAATGSTTGTGAACAWATGGTTGTACATAGCTAAATCCGTCCAGTTATCTAATTGCTTAACGTTACCCTGAATTGTGAATTTCTCTGAATGTTGCTCCTCTTGTCCAAATCAGTGGTGTCTTCATAGTACTCCCAAGTGACGCAGTGGTCTAAGGCACTGCATTGCAGTGCTAGCTGTGCCACTAGAGATCCTGGTTGGAGTCCAGGCTCTGTCTATGTAAGTACAGTAGCTAGCAACGKCAATCTAAAAACAGCTTAAATTATTTATTCCTATTTAACAATGTGTACCATCAAAAACACCATCCTTGGAGAGAAATTCAGAGGTAATTTATTTGCGCAGACTGAGCGRGCGTTATTGCGGTGAAATAGAACTAGAACTGCCCGCATCCTCCTCCCTTTGTGACTGCAAAAATKTAAAATAGAGCCAAGCAACCTGCATTGCAACTGATGCTTTGGTTCATTACGTAATCCAGTCAGAATGTTGCAAGTTCTAGCAACAGTCCTAGCAACAGAAGCTAGAACTCATCAAATCCCATTGTGATGTAGAGGGGGACTCTATTTGGCATGATATGCCCATGCCAAAYGTTCTCAACCTCCTGAGTGGGAAGAGGTGCTGTCACGCCTTCTTCATGACTGTGCATGTGGACCATTTTAAGTTCTTATTGATTTGGACACTGAGGAACTTGAAGCTCTCGACCCGCTCCACTGCCACCCTGTCAATGTGGATGGGGGTGTGCTCGCCCCTCAGTTTCCTGTAGTTCACGATCCTCGGTTTTACTAACGTTGAGGGAGAGGTTGTTCCAGCCCCACACTGCCAGGTCTCTGACCTCCTCCCTGTAGGCTGTGTCATTGTCGCTSGTGATCAGGCCTACCAGCGTCTTGTCGTCAGCAAACTTGATGATGGTGTTGGWGTCATGCGTTGCCACGCAGTCATGGGTGAACAGGGAGTACAAGAGGCGACTAAGCACACACCCTCTTATCTAGGTGGGTGAGGGCAGTGTGGAGTGCAATTGAGATTGCGTCGTCTATGGATCTGTTGGTATGCAAATTGGAGTGGGTCTGAGATGATGGAGTTGTGTGCCATAACCAATGGGTGATCTCGCTCGGACCCAAATCTTCTGGGTTGGTGGCAGCCCTCACACTATGTTAATGACAAAGCGTGCATAAATTGCATTGAGTTTGTCTAGTAGAGACATCGTTGGGCAGATCATGGCTGGCTCTTCCTTTCTAATTCGTAATGGGCTGTAGCCCCTGCTACATGCGGTGGGCGTCGCAGCCTGTAATATGATTCCACCTTACTTCTATAWTGTCCTTTTGTCGTTTGATGACTCTGTGGAGGTCATAGCAGGACTTCTTGTTCCTGTCCTCTGCCGTAGCCTCAGGGTTGTCTGCGGTAGCCCTGTCCTTTAGTTTAGCGCCAACATTAACTGTGGGGACAACAACACCGATGCATTTCCTAATRAAGCCGGTGACGGAGGTGGTTAGCTCGTCGATGTTATTGGTGGAGTCCCGAAACATTCCAATTAGCGCTAGCAAAGCAGCCCTGTAGCATAATCTCTGATTCTGGAGACCATTTCTCAACGAAGCGAGTCGGGGGTAATTCCTGTTTTGAGCGTGTGCTTGTAAACAGGAAGCAGGCGTACCTGATCTGATTTGCCGAATGGCGGACCAGGGAGAGCCTTGTATGCTTGCTTGAGGGTAGATTAACGGTAGTCTAGGACTTTATCGCCCCTAGTGGCGAGGGAGACGTGTTGATGGAAGTTGGGCATCACACCTTTCAATGAAGCAGAATTAAAATCGCCGGCAACCAGAAAAGCAGCCACTGGATGTACGTTTTTCTGCTTGGTTATAGCCTCGTACATTTCGATTAATGCCAGCTTGTTATGTTTCTTGTCCTGAGGTGGAATGTATACAACAGTCACAATAACAGCTGAAAACTCCCTCGGGAGGTAAAAGGGTTGGCATTTGACCATAAGGTATTCCAAGACGGGTGAACAGTTAGTCAACACTTCAACCTCGCTCGAGTCAGCACACCAGTTGTTGACGAAGSAAACCCCTCCCCCCTCGATTTCCCCAACTCCACTGTCCTGTCGGTACGGTGAATGAAGAATCCATAGAGTTGGATAGCTAAAGAATAGGGGTACCGCAGACAACCCTGAGGCTAYGGCAGAGGACAGGAAGAAGTAAAATAAGTCCCATATATTGTCTGAGGCATGTTTCAGAAAAGCTGAGAATATTGCAGTTTCGAGAGTCATGTCAGATCTGAGGTCATCCATCTTATTATCAACTGACTGTACATTGGYCAATAGAATGGAGGGAAGAGGTTGCCGGTTCTTCCTTYGCCTTAATCTCACCAGGATCCCCCCTCTCTTGCCTCTGTAACGTCGGTATTTCCTCTTGGGTAGCCTGAAAATTTAGTTGGAATTACAGACAGAGCCMAGGACAGATGAGTTGAAGTTAAAACCAGAATTGAGGTAACTGCCAATCTGATGTTAGAATATAAATTAATCTCGGTTGTAAGAAATGACAGTGGATACATTTTTTWAAATTAGGTAAAAATAAACAACAAAAGCAAAGTTTGGTCGGAGCTAGCAAATTGCGCTGTACTAGATGGCCGCCATCTTCACTTTGTTATTAAGTTATAATTACTTACATTTGCTTTCATTCAAGTATTTTTGTCAGCCATCTTCCTGAAGCAACATTAGATCCTTGGGTCATAGAGCTTTATGGGAGTTTTGATAACCACTTGATAGGAAGTCTATGTCGATTCACATCGTTTGGAGGGCCAACTAGAGGCCTAAAAAGGCACTACCTCTCAATGTTGAATTTTCAACACCACTCCGACTTGATGCTGGTTCACGCAAAGTGGAGGGGAAGGGCTAAAGGAGGTTATCGGGATTGAGCCTAGAAGTCCAATGGTCAGTAGTGCTGTTTTTCTAGCTCAGAGATGAGTGGAGGTTGATATGACCTAATAAAGAAGTCTGTGCTCATCTCTCAAGGGWCTTAATATCTTTCAACAGTGCTTGGCGTGCGCGCGCGAGCACACACTGATTCCAGTTTGCAGAGTGGTGGAGGTAGGATCCTTTGTACCTCTTGTGCCCTGTAACAACCTTGGTTTTAACAATAAGAGGTCATTATTTAACATAGTCATCCTCATTTAGAGGAAGTGGGTTGGACTTTCCATCCCCCGCATATGAGATGATGTGGCTTCCTCTCCTCTATGTGTGCTCTCCTCCTGTTTTTCATTTCATGACTGACTGATTTAACATTGTAATGCCAGGCTAGATTCTGTTAAGGCCGTCATCTTCCAATTGTAAATATTGTGGTGCTATGAAAGTTGAAGGTCTCCTGTTCGCTGGACTTGTCAGACTGCGTAAACAACGGGGTGAAGTGGAGGAGGGRAAAAAACATTCTTAGCCGATGTCTTTGAAGAGAGAATTTTGGTTTTCACTTGAGATTTGGCTTATTTGCATGTAGTTTAAGGTAGCTAGAGCAGTGACACTACAGAGTATTCAAAAGATGCATTTAAAAACATATTTAAAAACACATTGTATTATTTCTAGATATGAACATGTACACATCTGGCAAAGGAAAGCTCATAAAAGCTGATACTCAACACCGKATATTAATTGGATCCTATAATGATCTACCGTATCTTACAATGGTCATATTTACAGCCAGCTGTGCTGTAATGTTAGTGCAGATGTTTTTTTGGTACTACAACAGGCGTGAAGGGTGGGGCATAGCGTTTTGTATTCAGGACAAAAATATATTTAGTAAAAAACCCTGCCCTCCCATAACATCAGGCAGATCCACAGAGCAGGGAAGGCTGTAGAGGCCATGGGGAAAGGAATGGGGTCCCAACCTGTAGAAGGCAGGCAGTAAGGCGTTGGTGGTAGATGAGAGCTGACATTAGCAGGATGTAAATGATTCAGGATGCAGACATGCCTCAGTGAACCCAACACTCATCTTCAATAATGCAGCAGCAGGCTCAGCCCTCTGCTCAGCCCTCTGGTCAACCCTGCTGGTGAGACGCAACGGGATGGGACGGGAGTAGCAACGGGATGGGACGGGAGTAGCACCCAGTAATGTTAGTGCCTGCCAGGCAGCAACGGGACAGGACGAGCACCCAGTAATGTTAGTGCCTGCCAGGCAGCAACGGGACAGGAGGAGCACCCAGTAATGTTAGTGCCTGCAGGAAACACGGGATAAGGAGGAGCAACGAGTATGTTAGTGCTGCAAGGCAACAACGGGATAGGAGGAGCACCCAGGTAATGTTATATGCCTCAGCAGCAAGGAAGACAGGAGGAGCACCCAGTAATGTTAGTGCCTGCCAGGCAAACGGGACAGGAGGAGCACCCAGTATGTTAGTGCCTGCCTAGGCACAACAGGGACAGGAGGAGCACCAGTAATGTTAGTGCCTGCCAGGCAGCAACGGGACAGGAGAGCACCCAGTAATGTTAGTGCCTGCCAGGCAGCAATGGCAAGGAGAGAGCACCCAGTAATGTTAGTGCTGCCAGGCAGCAACGGGATGGGAAAGGGAGGAGCACAGTAATGTAGTGCCTGCTAGGCAACAACGGGACAGGAACACCAGTAATGTTAGTGCCTGCCAGGCAGCAACGGGACAGGAGGAGCACCAGTAATGTTAGTGTGCCAGGCAGCAAAGGATGGAACAGGAGAGCACCCAGTAATGTTAGTGCCTGCCGGCAGCAACGGGACAGGAGAGCACCAGTCATGTTAGTGCCTGCAGGCAGCAATGGAACAGGAGGAGCACCCAGTAATGTTAGTGCTGCCAGGCAGCAATGGGACAGGCGGAGCACCCAGTAATGTTAGTGCCTGCAGGCAACAACGGACAGGAAAGCCAGTAATGTTAGTGCTGCCAGGCGACAAACGGGAAGGAGGAGCACCAGTAATGTTAGTGCCTGCGACAGGCAATGGGACAGGAGGAGCACCCAGTAATGTTAGTGCCTGCCAGGCAGCAAAGGGATGGGAAAGGGGGGAGCACCCAGTAATGTTTAGTGCTGCAGGCAAGCAACGGGACAGGAGGAGCACCCAGTCATGTTAGTGCTGCGGCAGCAATGGGACAGGAGGAGCACCCAGTAATGTTAGTGCTGCCAGGCAGCATGGGACAGGAGAGCACCCAGTATGTTAGTGCATGCTAGGCAACAACGGGACAGTAGAAGCCCAGTAATGTTAGTGCCTGCCAGGCCAACAACGGGACCGGGAGGAGCACCCAGTAATGTTAGTGGCCTGCAGGCAGCAACGGGACAGGAGGAGCACCCAGTAATGTTAGTGCCTGCCAGGCAGCAACGGGACAGGAGGAGCACCCAGTAATGTTAGTGCCTGGCTGCCTACCTGGTCACACTGCCTGTCTGTCTGCTCTGAGGCACCATGCATCGTAACATAGTCCTTTCAGCAACTAAGTAGCACCACGTCATGTTCTTGTAGGTAATGGTAATGTACATGTTGACAGTTATTTAATTAATCAATTTGAAATTGTTCCAACCTACTTTCCTTAGTGATTTTATTCTTACACAGCTTGTGGAAGTGGTWGCTGGGTAATGAGCCCCAAACTCTCCACACATTAACACTGTGTGGATGATTCTACAGTAAAATATTCACTCCCACCCTCTTAACCCGGAAGCCAGCTGCACCAATGTGTTGTAGGAAACACTGTTCAACTGACAACCGAGGTCATCCTGCAGGCGCCCGGCCCGCCACAAGGAGTCGCTAGAGCGCCCCCCCCGGACAAAAATGAAAAGCTGAAATATCTCAAGTTATATACCCCTTTGTTATGGCAAGCCTAAATACGTTTAGGAGAAAACATTTACTTAACAAGTCATAAGTTGCATGGACTCGCTCTGTGTGCAATAATATTGTTTAACATGATTTTTTAATGACTGCCTCATCTCTGTAACCCACACATACAATTATCTGTAAGGTTCCTCAGTCGAGAAGTGATTTTCAAACACAGATTCAACGACAAAGACCAGGGAGGTTTTCCAATGCCTGGCAAAGAATGGTACCTGTTGATAGATGGGTAAAAAACAAAAAAACAACAGACATTGAATATCCCTTTGAGCATTGGGAAGTTATGAATTACACTTTGGATGGTGTATCAATACACTCAGTCACTACAAAGATACAGGCGTCCTTCCTAACTCAGTTGCCGGAGAGTAAGGAAACGGCTCAGGGAATTCAGCATGAGGCCATTGGGACTTTGAAACAGTTAGAGTTTAATGGCTGTGATAGAACTGAGGATGGATCAACATTGTAGTTACTCCACAATACTAACCTAATTGACAGAGTGAAAAGAAGATAAGCCTGTACATCCTGTTTGCGACAAGGCACTAAAGTAATACTGCAAGAAATTAGGAAAAGCAATTCACTTTTTGTCCTGAATACAAAGCGTTGTGTTTGGGGCAAATACAACACATTACTGAGTACCACTCTCCAGATTTTCAAGCATAGTGGTGACTGCATCATGTTATGGGTATGCTGGTAATCATTAAGGACTGGGGAGTTTTTCAGGATAAAAAGGAGACTGGGAGAACCTGGTTCAGTCTGCTTTCCACCARACACTGGGAGATGAGTTCATCTTTCAACAGGACAATAACCTAAAACACAAGACCAAAGAAGACTGAATGTTACTGAGTGGCCGAGCTAGTTTTGACTTAAATCTATTTGAAAATCTATGGCAAGACCTGAAAATGGTTATCTAGCAATGAACAACAACAAATTTGAGTATTTTGAACAGAAAAAAATGGCAAATGTTGCACAATCCAGGTGTGGAAAGCTCTTAGGGACTTACCCAGAAAGACTCACAGCAGAAATCGCTGCCAAAGGTGCTTCTACAAAGTATATACTCAGGGGTGTGAAGACTTCTGTATTTGATTATTAATACATTTGCAAACATTTCTAATAGCATGTTTATTATGGGGTATTGTATTGTGTGTAGATGCGCGAGAAAAMCCGATTTAAAACATGTTGAATTYATGCTGTAACACAACAAAATGTGGAATAAGTGAAGTGGTATGAATACTTTCTGAAGGCACTGTATTTAATAGAGTTTTGAGGAGTGATCAGTTGGTGTAATAGAGATGTCTTGACGTGTTAGACAGCGGTCTAGCGATGGAGGCAGAGGGCGAGAGACAAATGGAGATCGTCAATAATATGACATTTGAAATGCCTATTATTTTTTTACTTTTCAATGTTTACTGTTAATTTCTGCTCATTTCCATTTAGTTTTTTTGTATATTTCACTTGCTTTGGCATATGTTTCCCATGCCAATAAATTGAATTGTGATTGTTAGAAAGCGATGAAGAGTCATATTTGTCACATGCGTAGAATACAACAGGTGTAGACTTTACCGTGAAATGCTTACTCTCCCAACAATGCAGAGTTAAAAAGTAAAAAAACATTTGCAAAAATGAAATGGTAACAATAAAACAACAGTAACCAGGCTATATACAAGGAGTACCGGTACCGAGTCAATGTGCAGRGGTACAAGGCAGTTGACGTAATTGATGTAATATGTACATGTAGGTAGGGGTTAGGGTTAGGAAAGCAAGTCAAGATGCTCTCAATGGTGAAGCTGTAGAACTTCTTGAGGATCTGAGGGCCCATGCCAAATCTTTTCAKCTTCCTGATGGGGAAAAGTAATTGTTGTGCCTCTGTTGGTGTGCTTGGACCGCTATAGTTCCTCAGTGATGTGGACACTGAGGAACTTGTAGCATTTGACTAGTGGTTTAACGGACCGTAGTTGATCTGTATGGATCACCCCCCACGGTTCGGCCCGCATGTGAACCGCGGATCAATTGCAAAGTTTAACCATCATAGTGTGAAATACAGTTTTACTGCCGCTGTTACTTTTTAAAGTAATAATTCCCTAAATCTCGATGCAGAGCTGCAGTGAAAAGATAAAGACAAGACGTGTGCTGTGTTTTACTCTGAAAMCTGAAGGTTGACTTGATTATTTWWWWAAAGCAGTTGTGTGTATTGTTCACGTGAACGGGCATGTTGAATCCCAACGAATCAATCCTGGATGCTCGCGATGCAAAAAGCAAAGAAGAAAAAAGAGCAGTGACAGCCATGGCTAGYGGAGGAGCTGAAGAACTGGAAAAGCCTCCCACTTCATTTAAGTCTCATGTATGGGAGCATTTTGGCTTCCCTGTCAAATATGATGACGGAAGAAGGGTGGTGGACAACACCATTACGGTGTGTAGGCATTGTGCCACAAGAAAACCATATGATCATGGAAATACATTGAGCACGGCCAAACATTTAAAGCGTCATCACCCTGGTGTGTCAGTGACGGGAGCCAACTCTCAGTGAACCAGATGGACCGCCTCCTTGGGAGGATCAGGAAGGTGGTTTACTTTTTCCACCGAAGAACAACAGCTGCTCATGTGCTTAAGACCAAGTAAGAAATGCTACAGCTACCGACCCACAAGCTCATACACCATGTCACAACAAGATGGAACTCCCCTTATGACATGTTGGAGAGCTATCTTGAGCAGCAAGCAGCTGTRTACTCTGCACTGACAGACAAGACCCAGAAAAAAACAAAGACATCGTCACCTTGTCTGATGATGACGTGAAAGTGGCAGAGGAGGACCTCCAGGTGCTCAAAGCTTCAAAACAGGGTCAACCTGTGTTGTTGCATACCCTTACCACCTGGGGGCGGCCTGTCAGGAAGTCCAGGATCCAGTTGCAGAAGGTGGTGTTTAATCTCACGGTCCTTAGCTAAGTGATGATCTTGGAGGGCACTATGGTGTTGAACTCTGAGCTGTAGTCAATGAACAGCATTCTCACGTTGGTGTTCCTTTTGTCCAAGGGGGAAAAGTCTGTGTGGAGTGCAATAGATAATGCTTCATCTGTAGATCTGTTGTGGCAGTGTGCGAATTGGAATGGGTCTGGGATGATGGTGTTGATTTGAGCCATGACCAGCCTTTCAAAGCACTTCATAGCTTTAGATGTGAGTGCTACGGGGTAATAGTCATTTAACTTGGCGTTCTTGACACAGGGACTATGGTGGTCTGCTTGAAACATATAGGTATTACAGACTATATCAGGGAGAGTTTGAAAATGTCAGTGAAGACACTTCACTGGCCAGCTGGTCAGCACATGCTCGGAGTACACGTCCTGGTAATCTGTCTGGCACCGCGGCCTTTTGAATGTTGACCTGTTTAAAGGTCTTACATCGTCTACGAAGAGTGTGATCAGTTATCCGGAACAGCTGGTGCTCTCATGCATGGTTCAGTGTTGCTTTCCTCACCGCAAGCGTAGAAGGCATTTAGCTTGTCTGGTAGGTTCTCATCACTGGGCAGGTCGCGGCTGGTTTTCCCTTTTTTTTAATCCTGTGATAGTTTGCAAGCCCTGCCACAGCCGACGAGCATCAGAGCCGGAAGAAAACAAGACAATTTCTTAGTCTAATCAACTAGGCTACTGATAACGACCATAAAGACCCTGCGGCAGAATGAATCAGTTAGATGGGCCTTTGGTTTCATAGGGGGGCACATTTTTTCACGGACCTCCTATGTCTTCACGTGCTTGCGCCTTCACAATAGTTTTAATGGTTTTATTAGTAAAGACCATAGGCAGCTCGTGAGTTTCAAGTTTGTGCAAGCTTACAGTTTATCATAATATTTCTACCGATCTGTGTGCAGTTCTGATTATTGTTTATATAGAACATTTCTTGGAACAGTTTAATATCAATAATATCGTTTTCGTTTCTCAAAGTCATTGTCACATGGTTCATCAAAGAATCCAAAGTAATATGATAAAAATCTAGAAGTTTAAATTCAACTATGCCGAGAGCACTAGCCTCTGTTCATATGGACACATTGATACACTGTGATGTACTGGATGGTAAAAAATGACAGTGTAGAATGCAGCAGTAGGCCTAGAACTTCCATCGTCAACTAAGTAAAATACATAGAGATGCAGCAGTAGGCCTAGAACTTCCATCGTCAACTAAGTCAAATACATAGAGATGCAGCAGTAGACCTAGAACTTCCATCGTTAACTAAGTAAATACATAGAGATGCAGCAGTAGGCCTAGAACTTCCATCGTCAACTAAGTCAAATACATAGAGATGCAGCAGTAGGCCTAAACTTCCATCGTCAACTAAGTCAAATACATAGAGATGCAGCAGTAGACCTAGAACTTCCATCGTTAACTAAGTAAATAGAGATGCAGCAGTAGGCCTAGAACTTCCTCGTTAACTTAGTAAAATACATAAGATGCAGCAGTAGACTAGAACTTCCATCGTCAACTAAGAAATACATAGGCCTTAAGCCAACAAATAAACAGTAGAAAAATAATCCTGATGAAAATGTTGGTTCTTTCAATCACATTCATCTATCTACTCCTCCTGTCTGCCTCCGTCTCGATCTGTCTTGACTTGAGCTTTTTGCTAGTGAAGTGCAACATCGTATCAAATCATCACTTGGTCCGGCCGCACTAGCGAACTGAGTAGTATGTCCTTCGCCTCCGACTCATTAAAGTAGAAATCCTCATCCAAATCGAGGTTAGTGATCGGTGTTCTGATGTCCAGAAGCTCTTTTAGGTCATAGGAAAACATTATGTGCAAATAATCTACGCAAAAAAACATTTGGTAAGGAGCAYGTAAAACGGCAGTTATTCCCTCCAGCGCTTTTCTTTAGCGATGGATAGAGCGAGAGAGAGAGTTACACCYTCAGATTAGACACACCATATTTTTTTTTTAAACCAATCCAATTTTGATAAACTTGCATATCTATTAGTTGAAAAACCACAGTGTGCCTTCACAGCAGCAAGAAAAGGGCAACCAGTAGAGAACAAACACCATTGTAAATACAACCTATATTTATTGGTCTATTTATTTTCCCTTTGCACAAATGTTACAAATAGCCGTAATATAACATTTGAAATATCTCTATTATTTTGAAACTTTTGTGAGTGTAATGTTTACTGTTCATTTCTGATTGTTTATTTCACTTTTGTTTTTATCTATTCCGCTTGCTTTGGCAATATAGACATGTTTCCCATGCCAATAATGCCCTTTGAATTGAATTGAGAGAGATGGAGCGAGAGAGAGATGGAGTGTACTAGGGATTATGGGAGTTGGTTAATGGGGCAGTCAGTCAGGTCTGCGCTGCAGTCATGTGTGGACAGGGAGTTTATTCGTAGACTAGATTCCTCTCCTGGTTAAGTGCTCTTCCCTGCTAGAGAAGTTTTATACTGCTGCAGTCTGTAACCCCCTCGTCTTGTACACCACTGCTGCAGCTGCGTGACGTAGGCCACTGCCTAACCTTTTCATCCAACACTGTTTGTTCTGCTTGGACAACTCCAGAAACGGCCGACCTTCTAGAATGAAGCAGCTTACAGGTCGATGTTTTATTGGATGTGATACATGACAGTAGGTCCTTTATCAATTTGGGAAGCGTGTTGATTATTGCATCCTTTCTTTTTCACAAAGCCTCATTTCTATTCTCTGAACCTGTTAATGGAAACATTGTCATGGGATTGCTCCACACAGAAAGTCATTTTTTAATAATGAAGTTGTTATAAGTGAACATTGTATAGATCTGCTCTCTTGTAGAGGAATGATTTATCACTGGAAATGACATGTGCAATGTAGTGCGTCCATAACACGAAATGACACGTACAGAGCCTTCAGAAAGTATTCATATACCTTGACATATTCCACATTTTGCAGTGTTACAGCCGGATTTCAAAATTAATTAAATTGTTGTTTCTTCGCCCATCTACACACTATACCYCATAATGACAAAGTGAAAACATGTTTTAAGAAATGTTTGTAAATGTATTGAAAAGGAAATACAGAAGTATCTAATTTACTAAAGTATTCACACCCCTGAGTCAGTACATGTTAGAAGCASCTTTGGCAGCGATTACAGATGTGAGTCTTTCTGGGTAAGCCTCTAAGAGCTTTTCACACCTGGATTGTGCAACATTTGCTCATTATAATTTGTTTAATTCTTCAATCTCTGTCAAATTGGTTGTTGATCATTGCTAGACAACCATTTTCAGGTCTTGCCAAATATTTTCAAGTAGATTTAGGTCAACACTGTAACTCGGAATATTCACTGACTTCTTGGTAATCAACTCCAGTGTAGATTTGGCCTTGTGTTTTAGGTTATTGTCCTGCTGAAAGGTTTATTAATTTCCCAAAGTCTGATGGAAAGGAGACTGAWTTTTYTTTTTGTKCCTTGTTRCAAACAGGATGCATGTTTTGGAATAATTTTTGTTCTGTACAGACTTCCTCCTTTTCACTATGTCAATTAGGTTAGTATTGTGGTGTAACTACAATGTTGTTGATCCATCCTCAGTTTTACCCATCTACCAATAGGTGCCCTTCTTTGCCAGGCATTGGAAAACCGTTGTGGTTTTGGTTGAATCTCTGTTTTAAATTCACTGCTCGCCCGAGGGACCTTACAGGTAATTGTATATGTGGGGTACAGAGATGAGGTAGCCGTTCAAAAATCATAATAGTTAAAAACTATTATTGGACACAGAGAGTCTGTGACTTGTTAAATTGTCCTCCTGAACTTATTTCGGTTTGCCATAACAAWGGGGTTGAATATTTATTGACTCAAGACCGTTCAGATTTTCATTTTTAATTAATTTGTATAATTTTGAAAAGCATAATTCCCTTTTGACATCTTGGGGTATTGTGTGAAGGCCAGTGACAAAATGTTTAATTCAGGCTTTAACACAACACATTTAGGAAAAATTCAAGTGGTGTGGATACTTTCTGAAAACACTGTACACTTTCAACAGGCAGGGCTTCATTGTTTCTATAGATCTAGCCTGTATACCTCCTGGCAGTGTTTCCACTTAGCCCACTCTCATCCTGTGGGAGTTGAGAGTAGGCTGGGCTGCAGTTAGTTGTAGTGCCTCTGGGGTGGCAGGCAGCCATGGCTCACTGTGTTGCTTCTGCAGTTCAGTAGCACCAGGACCACTGAGACTAGTAGCATGACTGTTCGGCCATGTTGGCATCTCAGTGCACTTCTGCAGCAAACCTCTCTTATGGGAGGAAAAGACCTGGAAGGTTTCCATGATTCAAGAAAAGAGCAATTCTTACCTATTAGAGATCTTTGTGGTTTTATCAATGTTTTGTAGAATTCTAACCTTACCAGAGCAAAGTAGAATAACAGTGTTTGATGATTCTGAACAGGAGGTATCATTAGTTAAAGGAAGGTGAGAATGTCTATCTTCCATCTCTGGTTCAAGCCGGGCTTACAGCATCAGTGAGTCRGTGTTGCAGATGTTGTGTCACTTTGTGTTATGTCAGTCTGCTCTGCATTTGGCTCCCGAGTGGCGCAGCGGGCTAAGGCACTGCATCTCAGTGCTAGAGGCGTCACTACATCACAACCGTCTGTGATTGGGAGTCCCATAGGGCGGCGCACAATTGGCCCAGCGTCGTCCGGGTTTGGCCGGGGTAGGCCGTCATTGTAAATAAGAATTTGTTCTTAACTGACTTGCCTAGTTAAATAAAATAAATCAAATCTGAGTCAACCGAGTATCCCCGCACTAGTACTAGAAGGAAAGCTGGGATTGGAGATAAAGTACATCTAGGCTATATTCAAGTATAGCTTTTTGATRTCTATTTCTATTGTATATATTTTCCTATTAAGTACATTTCTTACTAGAATCACATGAAGATGAGGGTGACTTGTTAAAGTCAAGAGTGCAGCATTTTTTTGTACTGTATTATAGCAATGAAAGGCAGTCTACTTGTGGTGTTTACTGTCAGTCTTCACGGGTGACAAAAATGTCAAGCATAGCCTGGAACAATAAAAGCAAGGCAATCCCACCAAAGGTTGGCTAATCCTTAAAGGGATACTTCAGGATTTTGGCAATGAAGCCCTTTTTCCACTTCCTCAGTCAGATGAACTCATGGATACCATTTCTATATCTCTGCGTGCAGTTTGAAGGATGTTGCTAACTAGCATTGTTTTTTCTTTAAAAAAAAAAACTTTAACCAGGCAAGTCAGTTAGAGCAAATTCTTATTTACAATGACGGCGTACCGGGGAACAGTGGGTTAACTGCCTTGTTCAGGGGCATAATGACAAATGTATACCTTGTCAGCTCGGGGATTCAATCTAGCAYCTTTTCGGTTACTGTCCCAATGCTCTAACCACTAGGCTACCTGCCGCCCCAAAGCATTAGCATTAGCTCAATGACTGGAAGTATGTAAAACTGCTAGCATGCTAGTAGATACCATAGACTTCTAGTCGTTGCGCTAAGCATCGGCTGGCAAAACTACCTCTTAACTTACTTCATACTGGATGCAGAGACATAAAAATGTTATCCATGAGTTCATCTGACTCAGGGGAAGTAGATAAAGGGCTTCATTGCCAAAATCCCAAAGTATCCCTTTAAGTGTTGGAACTAATGTCTCCATTATCAATGTGTTGTCACTTACTCTGCTGAGCAGCTTTTTCTTGTTAAAATAGCTCTTCCTTTATCAGCTACAGTACTGAGACACAATATTGATTTGTCACGGGAAACACGGTGAACTAAAATGAACCTTTTCTAAAATATTAAATACACATTTCCAAAGTGTCACACATGAATTGCATGCACCCCTGTACACACACACACACACACACACACACACATATTTAGTCTAGAGAAAGTTAACCTAGCATCTCCTCAGTGGGCTTGATGTTTTAAGTGTCAGATTGTGAAAGGTGATCTTGATTGGATGTGCCTGTCTCAACTGAGAGACGTGTCTCAGCATTAGGCTGACAAAGAGTACCCTTTACAACGCTGGCAGCCCGACGCTGTTCAGACGATCCCTACTTTTGACCCGTGTTGAACCCCACTTAACAGTGTGACAGTTCAGCAGGGAGCTGACTTCATGGCCAGCGGAGCACTGTGAACCCTTCAAGTAGGGGACCTTGTGTCTACAAGGATCTGACAATGTCATCAACTCCCCCAATAGAAAACATGTCCTCAATTAATCATGCCATAAGCTTGTTCAGTTACAATATCACGTCAATGGCGGCTGTCATGATCTTTAAGTAAAGCCTACTGCGTTTAGGGTTACAGCTGCTGTGACCAGGGCTGTGGCAACTGTGCACGTCCTTATCCAATTCAGAGGTGCATATTGAAGATATTGTAGGAACTGTCCATATTTACTTTTCATCAACCAACAAGATGAGTAGGCCTAGCCAACAGCAAAAGCACTAGCCTGTCAATCTACTATCCCCCATAGTACAWAAGTCAACATATTCTCTGCGAKAAATAAATATTCCAAACATAGTCTGGGACAGCTGTGGGATGCTATAGATCCCAAATTAATACAACCGCTAGCATCAAAAAACCTTTTTTATGCAATGTGGCTGACACAACAGATCAGAACATTTAGGTTAAACTATTAGGGTATKTCTTCACATTATAAGCGCAGSAATGCACACGTGGTAGTAGGCTATAAGCGTGAATGTTCCATTAGTGGAAAACACCATTATCAAAATTGACAGCAAATGCAATTATGCATGTAATGCTTTTATTATAAAAGGTGCATTTATATGGTGAAAATTGTCTTCCCCAAACTTGAAACTCACACGCTGCTAATATATGCCAGTTAGGCTCTACACCCCTTGTAAAGCGGATTAATGTGCTTAATTTTAAGAAGTTATTTGGCCACTTTAGTTGTGATACAAACCTTATTGAGMGGGCCAAGCATATGGGTTTGTAGCTTCAACCTCACAGCACGCACACCAATTGATTAATGAACTGCTGAATGTCTCTTGCTTTGTTTGCTCTTTTCAGTATTGTGTCTTATCTCTGATAGCTAATGCTTAGAGAAGAGCTTATGTCAAGTGTTGAAGTGTTGTGGTCGCAGGTTCCCTTGGCACATCTAAGCCTTCTTTTGGGGTGTTGCTATAGGCCACCGAGWGCTAACAGTCAGTATCTAAATAAGATATGTGAAATACTTGATATTGTATGTGATGTAAACAGAGAGGTCTACTTTCTTGGGRACCTGAATATTGACTGGTTTTCATCAAGCTGTCCGCTCAAGAGGAAGCTTCTTGCTGTAACCAGTGCCTGTAATCTGGTTCAGGTTATTAATCAACCTACCAGGGTGTTACAAACACTACAGCAACAAGATCATCTACATGTATCGATCACATTTTTACTAATACTGTAGAACTTTGTTCTAAAGCTGTATCCGTACATATATATATATACTTATAGCATAATTCCATAATATATATATATAATTATAAGTGAAATATATATTCTTATAGCATAATTCCAGTGGGTCAGAAGTTTACATACACTAAGTTGACTGCCTTTAAACAGCTTGGAAAATTCCATAAAATGATGTCATGGCTTTAGAAGCTTCTGATAGGCTAATTGACATCATTTGAGTCAACTGGAGGTGTACCTGTGGATGTAGTTCCCGCTCAGCCCAGTCAAAACTGTTCGCTGCTCTGGCCCTCCAATGGTGGAACAAAACTCCCTTCACGACGCCAGGACAGCGGAGTCAATCACCAACCTTCCGGAGACACTGAAACCCCACCTCTTTAAGGAATACCTAGGATAAGGATAAAGTAATCTTTTTCACCCCCCCCCCCCCCCTTAAAAATTTAGATGCACTATTGAAAGTGGCTGTTCCACTGGATGTCATAAGTGAATGCACCAATTTGTAAGTCGCTCTGGATAAGAGCGTCTGCTAAATGACTTAAATGTAAATGTAATGTATTCAAGGCCTATCTTCAAACTCAGTGCCTCTTTACTTGACATCGTGGGAGAATCAAAATAAATCAGCCAAGACCTCAAAAAACAAAATGTAACCTCCACAAGTCTGGTTCATCCTTGGGACAATTTCCAAATGCCTGAAGGTACCATGTTCATCTGTACAAAACATAGTATGCATGTAGAAACCACATGGAAAACCACGCAGCCGTCATACCGCTCAGGAAGGATACGCGTTCTGTCTCCTAGAGATGAACGGTCTTTGGTATGAAAAGTGAAAATCAATCCCAGAACAACAGCAAAGGACCTTGTGAAGATGCTGCAGGAAACAGGTACAAAAGTACCTATAGCCACAGTAAACAGACGAGTCCTATATCGACATAACCTGAAAAGTCTCTTAGCAAGGAAAGAAGCCAATGCTCCCGAAACCGCCATAAAAAAAGCCAGACTACGGTTTTGCAACTGCAACATGGAGACAAAGATCGTACTTTTTGGAGAAATGTCTTCTGGTCTGATGAAACAAAAATAGAACTGTTTGGCCATAATGACCATCGTTATGTTTGAAGGAAAAAGGGGTGAGGCTTGCAGGCCGAAGAACACCATCCCAACCATGAAGCACGGGGGTGGCAGCATCATGTTGTGGGGTGCTTTGCTACAGGAGGATTGGTGCACTTCACAAAATAGAAGGCATCATGAGGGAGGAAATGATGTGGATATATTGAAGCAACATTCAAGACATCAGTCAGGAAGTTAAAGCTTGGTCGCAAATGGGTCTCCAATGGAGAATGACCCCAGCATACTTCCAAAGTTGTGGCAAAATGGCTTAAGGACAACAAGTCTAGGTATTGGAGTTGGCCATCACAGACCGACGTCATCCTATAGGAAATTTTTGGGCAGAAACTGAAAAAAGCGTGTGCGAGAAGGAGGCCTACAAAGCCTGACTCAGTTTACACCAGCTGTCAGGGGAATGGGCCAAAATCACTCAAATCTATTGTGGAATCTCTGTGAAGGGTACCCAAAACGTTGACCCAAGTTAAACATTTAAAGGCAATGCTACCAAATACTATTGAGTGTATGTAAACTTCTGAGCCACTGGAATGATGATAAGAAATAAAACTGAAAATAATCATCTACTATTTTATTCTGACATTTCAATTCTTAAAATAAAGTGGTGATCCTAACTGACCTAGGACAGGGAATATTTACGGCGGATTAAATATCAGGAATTGTGAAAAACTGAGTTTAAATGTATTTGGCTAAGGTGTATGTAAACTTCCGACTTCAACTGTAGGTCCTAGTTTAAAGGAACCGTAAAATCATACTCTACRTGACCAAAAGTAGGCCTGGCTTGCAGTCGGCGTTCCAATTCATCCCAAAGGTGTTCGATGGGGTTGAGGTCAGTGCTATGTGCAGGCCAGTCAAGTTCTTCCATACCAATCGCGACAATGCATTTCTGTGTCGACCTCGTTTTGTGCACAGGTGCATTGTCATGCTGAAACAGGAAATGGCCTTCCCCAAACTGTTGCCACAACGTTGGWATTACATTATTATCTAGAATGTCATTGTGTCCTGTAGCGTTAAGATTTCCCTTCACTGGAAGTAAGGTGCCTAGCCGAACCATGAGGAACAGCCCCAGACCATTATTCCTCCTCCACCAAACTTTACATTTGGCACTATGCATTCAGGGAGGTAGCGTTCTCCTGGCATCCGCAAAACCCAGATTCGTCCAGCGAACTGCAAGATCGTGAAGCGTGTCATCACTGCAGATAACGTGTTTCCACTGCTTCAGAGTACAATGGTGGCGAGCTTTACACCACTCCAGCTGATGCTTTGCATTGCGCTTGGTGATCTTAGGCTTGTGTGTGTGCGGCTGCTCGGCCATCGAAACACATTTCATGAAGCTCTCGACTAACAGTTATTGTGCTGACGTTGCTTCCAGAGGCAGTTTGGAACTTGGTAGTGAGTCTTGCAACCGAGGACAGACGTGTGTGGTCTACCACTTTGCGACCAAGCCGTTGTTGTTCCTAAACGTTTCCACTTCACAAGAACAGCACTTACAGTTGATCGGGGCAGCTCTAGCAGAGCAGAAATTTGACCAACTGACTTACTGGAAAGATGGCATGCTATGACAGTGCCACGTTGAAAGTCACTGAGCTCTTCAGTAAGGCCATTCTACTGCCAATGTTTGTCTATGGAGATTGCATGGCTGTGTGCTCGATTTTATACACCTGACAGCAACGGCTGTGGCTGAAATAGCCAGATCCACCATTTTGAAGGGGTGTCCACATACTTTTGTATTTACAGTATATGTGTTTTAAGCCTACCATGTGTCTGCTAGAAGACCTAAACACATTATCACACAGGAGGTTCACTATTTTTTCTCAACTGTCATTGTTTGGAAATAGATCTATATCTGCCTTGTAGAGCATCTCTAGTGTTGTCTTTTCAAATGGTATCGAACGTGAGGAACAATATCACATTAGTCAGACAGATAACTGCTCAGTCCCTTTAGTTAACTGTTGAGGGATTTAAAGTACCTAACCAGGGATCTCCAGCAGGGCATACTCCTCCCAGAATAGACTGACTAGAATCAACTTACAGACCATATGGTAATGGACCTGCTGCATAAAATTATCAAGTGATTAGATGTAGGCTAATGGATGGGTGATACTGCTGCATAAAATTATCAAGTGATTAGATGTAGGCTAATGGATGGGTGATACTGCTGCATAAAGTTATCAAGTGATTAGATGTAGGCTAATGGATGGGTGATACTGCTGCATTTGAATCATTGATCTCAACATGTACTACAACTGATTCACATTGAATGAATTACATGTCTTGTTAAATATAACAAAATGTTCATTATCACTGACAAATTAAATGTACATTAGATATCATTTATAAGCCAGTTTTAACTAGGGCCCTAGGTTATTTCCTGGGTTGGTCTCGAGGGACAACTGCTGGCTCTAGTTCAATGAAGCATGGCTGTGAATTGTCCCTTTGAGTAATGTGTACCTTCTCTCCCCTGCAGCACATGGTGCACATGGTGCAACGGCGGTTGCCCATCACGTGGGCCAGGTGGGGGGACATGGTCATGGCTTGGGCTCTGTGCTCAGGGACCTGGTGAAGCCTGGGGACGAGAACCTGCGGGAAATGAACAAGAAGCTGCAGAACATGCTGGAGGAACAGCTGACCAAGAACATGCATCTACAGAAGGTAGGCCACACTACAGGAGGTGGGCCACACTACAGGAGGTACACTGCGGTGAAAAACTATTTGCCTCCTTTCTGATTTTCTCTATTTTTGCACATTTTTGATACTGAATGTTTTCAGATCTTCAACCAAAACCTAATATTATATAAAGGGAACCTGAGTTTACAAATAACTACAAAAATAAAAACATTTTGAAACTGAACGCAGCAATACAATATTCCAAAACATGAAAATTGTTAAATATTAACAAATKTGAAGTTTTGGAATAGCCTWGTCAAAGTCCAGACCTARTCCCAGTTGAGATGTTGTGGCAGCATTTGAAACAAGCAGTTCATGCTTGAAAACCCACAAATGTCAATAAGTTAAAGTTCTTCATGCAAGAGTGGGCCAAAATTCCTCCACAGTGATGTGACAGACTGATCAACAACTGCAAAAAGCATTAGCTGAAGGTGGCACAACCAGTTATTGAGTGTAACGGGGTAATTACTTTTTCACACAGGGGAATTGAGTGTTACATAACTTTAAATAAATAAATAAAATAAGTATACTTTTGTTATTTGTAAAATGTAGGTTCCCTTTACCTAATATTAGGTTTTGGTTGAAGATCTGAAAAACATTCAGTATTAAAAATATGCAAACATTTTGAAAATCAGAAAAGGGGGGGCAAATACTTTTTCCGCACTGTAGCTACAATGCAGAAGGTTTAGGCGCGCTACCACTGCAGAAGTAGGCGGCTACACTGCAGAAGGTAGGCGGGCTACTACTGCAGAAGGTAGGCGGGCTACACTGCAGAAGGTAGGCGGGCTACACTGGCAGAAGGTAGGCGGGCTACACTGCAGAAGGTACGGCGGGCTACACTGCAGAAGGTCAGGCGGGCTACACTGCAGAAGGTAGGCGGCTACACTGCAGAAGGTAGGCGGGCTACACTGCAGAAGGTAGGCGGGCTACACTGCAGAAGGTAGGCGCTAACTGCAGAAGGTAGGGGGCTACACTGCAGAAGGTAGGGGCTACACTGCAGAAGGTAGGCGGGCTACACTGCAGAAGGTAGGCGGCTACACTGCAGAAGGTAGGCGGGCTACACTGCAGAAGGTAGGCGGGCTACACTGCAGAAGGTAGGCGGGCTACACTGCAGACGGTAGGGGGCTCACTGCAGAAGGGCTTAGGCGGGCTTCACTGCAAGAGGTAGGCGGGCTACACTGCAGAAGGTGGCGGCTACATGCAAGGTAGGCTCACTGGCAGAGGTAGGGGGCTCACTGCAAGTAGGCGGGAACACTGCAGAAGGTAGGCGGGCTACACTGCAAGAAGGTAGGCGGGCTACACTGCAGAGGTAGCGGGCTACAGCTGAAAGGTAGGGCGGGCTACACTGCAGAAGGTAGGCGGGCTACACTGCAGAAGGTAGGGCGGGCTAACTGCAGAAGGTAGGCGGGGCTACACTGCAGAAGGTAGGCGCGGCTACACTGCAGAAGGTAGGCGGGCTACACTTGCAGAAGGTAGGCGGGCTACACTGCAGAAGGTAGGCGGGCTACACTGCAGAAGGTAGGCGGGCTAACTGCAGAGGTAGGCGGCTACACGGGTAGCTCACTGCAGAAGGTAGGCGGGCTACAACTGCAGAAGGTAGGCGGGCTACACTGCAGAAGGTAGGCGGCTACTTCACTGCAGAAGGTAGGCGGGCTTTACACTGCAGAAGGTAGGCGGGCTCACTGCAGAAGGTTTGTCA
>NC_036857.1:3043586-3047203 GCF_002910315.2 Salvelinus sp. IW2-2015 | reverse complement strand
TATCTCAGTTACTACTGTATCTAGGATTATATCGCGACTGAACATCAAAAAGGCACTGTCAATTAACTTGAAGGTTGTGCACGTAGAAAGAACATTAGTGTAGTATAATAAGTTGGCATGGTGTTGTGCTTAAACGGGTGTTACATTAACTTTTGTTTCTCCACTAGCTGGTTGAGGTAATTGATCGAAGATATACTAGAATATCTTATCTACATAACAGGTTAGGAATCACAAAATATAAGCAAGTTATGTAAGAACCATTCTCTTGGTAATGTAATTTCATTAAGTTGAAGAAGTAAGGATCTGCGCGATTATTTAACCTAATACTTGAGCATTTATGGGTTAATGGTTTTGAAGATTCCTGGAAAAGAATGACACAACTTCAGGTAATATTTGAAAAATTAGGGTTGCAACTGAAATAGCTTTGGAAAAATCTAGAAAAAAAGTGGCGGAAACATCACTTTTCCACGGCACTGTAAGCTACACGCTGACTACGGACCGGTAAGGACGGCTAAAGTCATTGGTTCCGCAAGAGAGGTAAGGCGGGTACTACACTGCAGAAGGTCAAGGCCGGTGGCTACAACTAGATCATGAAGTAGCGGGCGGGCGTGTTTATTTTTTCTCTACTTGCTTATGATTAGTAGTAGGTGGATGCCTTTGACTCCGCCAACTGTAGAGATGTGAGGAGTACGAATGAGGCTTGAACACTTGAAGACACAGAAGGTAAGGCTCCGGACCGAATCTAACACTGCATGGAAAGATGTAGGCGGGCATAGAATGATCTCTTGCGTCGATGAGTGAATGATAAGGCGCTTACACTGCAGAAGGTAGGCGGGCCTACACTGCAGAAGGTAGGCGGGCTACACTGCAAAGGTAGGCGGGCTACACTGCAGAAGGTAGGCGGGCTACACTGCAGAGGTGGGCGGGCTACACTGCAGAAGGTGGGCGGCTACACTGCAGAAGGTAGGCGGGCTACACTGCAGAAGGTAGGCGGCTAAACAAGATGACACTGCTAAAGAGTGGCGGGACTAACACTGCAGAAGGTAGCGGGCTACACTGCAGAAGGTAGGCGGGCTACACTGGCAGAAGTAGGCGGGCTACACTAGCAGTAAGGTGGAGGGCTTACAGCATGTCTGGAAGGTGGGCGGGCTACACTGCAGAAGGTAGGCGGCTACACCGGCAGAAGGTAGGCGGGCTACACTGCAGAAAGGTAGGCGGGCTACACCTGCAGAAGGTAGGCGGGTTACGCTGAAAAGAGAACAGCTTGCCAATGTAGTACGTCTACACTGCAGAACCGTGCGGGCTCCTGCAGAAGGTAGGCGGGCTCACTCATAGTAGCGGCTCACTGCAGAAGGTAGGCGGGCACACCATTGCAGAAGGTGGGCGACTACATCTGCCAGAGGAGTGCTCGGGTCTACACTGATGCAAAGCAAGGTAGGCCGGTGCCTACAGCAACGCAGAGGTAGGTGCGGGCTAGCACTGGCAAGAAGGAGAAGAGAATGGTATGGCGGCTCTTACACTGCAGCACACGGTCAGGCGGGCTACTACTGCAAGTAGGCAACATGAGAAGGTAGGTGCGTGCATTTCTACTCGCAGAAGGTAGCGGGGCTACACTAGCAGAAGAGACTAGGCGGGCTTACACCTCGCTAAAGGGTGCGGGCACACTGGAGTAAGGTGGGGCGATGGTCTAACACTGCAGAAGGTATACGGCGGGCTACACGCACAGAAGGTGAGGCGGCGCTTCACTACTGGGCAGAGGTGCGGCACATGAAAGGTGCGGTACACGCAGTGGCGGAACTGCAGAAGGTAGGCGGGCTACACTGCAGAGGACGTACAGTGATAGGCGCCTACACTGCAGAAGGTCGGCGGCCTACACTGCTAAAAAGAAAGACCGGGAAAATAACCCTGCCAGAAGTGTAGCGGCAAGAGAGACGGCCACAGTCAAAAGGGTAGGCCGGGCTACACTGCAGAAGGTAGGCGGCTACACTGCAGAAGGTAGGCGGGCTTACACTGCAAAGGTAGGCGGGCTAACACTGCAGAAGGTGGCGCGGGCTACATTGAAGAAAGGGTGGGCGGGCTACACTGCAGAAGGTAGGCGGCGCTACACTGCAGAAGGTAGGCGGGCTACACTGCAGAAGGTAGGCGGGCTACACTTGCAAGATGAGCTCTCGCTCGCATGTCGGACGACTCACATAGAGGGCCAAATGTGTGACTTTGGGAGATGTGTGTAGTCAGTCAGTGTGCATGTGTAGGTGGCATCCAGCCCTGAGACTAGCGCACCATAGAGGTTATTATTCATCACAGGCCAAGGCGTTGGAGCGCCGCCTTAATGTTCAAATGGGTTTCTACGCAGGAATAGAAATGGGTCTCCTCCAAGCAAAGTATGGTGGTGCAGTCTCTTGTTTGATTGGATTACAGTGTGGTGTTTCCATCATCATGCAGATTATTACCTCAGAACATGAACCTATCAAATTTCTCCTGGCCTTTTGAGGAACTGTGCTGAACTAATCGGTGATGGGGGTGGTAACTGACCCTGTTTATTGTTGCATCAATGATACAGTTCTCTGTTGATATTTATACTGTGTGTGTGTGTGTGCTGGTTAGCTACAGTGAGGGATGTAGTGCTGTAGTAGGTCTTGGAGACAGTCTAGGTTCTTGGCTGTGTGGTGTGTAACTCCCACGGGGAGTTGTAGGTTACACAAACAACCGGCTTTAACCTTGGCTTGGAAGACACCTGAGAAATTTGGGACAGGGCTTGCCGGCACTCTGGCTCTGCTAACTTTCTAGATAACTTAGAATAGCTGTCAGTGTGTCCATACAAATAAATCAAGTCTGATATTCGGTTGTAGTTGTCCTCCTCTGGATCTTTGATTTACAGACAGCCGATGATCCCCTTTGATGTTCTCCATTGTAAATATGATCATTTAATAAGCATGATAAATATTCTCGGAACATCGTCACGCATTTGTTTTATGCAGATGGGAGGAGAGCTCAGTTACAGTTCCCCCAAATATGTGGCTAGTTGTGGAAGAAGCGGCTGCTGGCTCTTACATAAGCAGCCCAATACTGGTGGCTAGTTGTGGAAGAAGCGGCTGCAGGCTCTTACATAAGCAGCCCAAAATACTGGTGGCTAGTTGTGGAAGAAGCGGCTGCAAGGCTCTCGACATAAGCAGCTCAACTCTGAGTGGCTAGTTGTGGAAGAACGGCTGCAGGCCTCTGACATGTAAGGCAGCCGCAACGCTGGATGGCTAGTTGTGGAAGAAGCGGCTGCAGCTCTGACATAAGCAGCTCAAGCTGGTAGCTAGTTAGTGGGCAGAAGCGGGGCCGCTGCAGCGCTCTGACATGAAGCAGCCCAACGCTGGTGGTAGTTGTGGAAGAAGCGGGCTGCAGGCTCTGACATAAGGCAGTTCAACGCTGGTGGCTAGTTGTTGGAAGAAGACCGGGCGAGGCTCTGACTAAGCAGCCCAACGCTGGTGGCTAGTTGCGGAAGAGGCGGCTGCAGGCTCTGACATAAGCAGCTCAACTCTGGGGCTAGTTGTGGAAGAGCGGCTGCAGGCTCTGCACATAGCGCAACGCTGGTGGCTAGTTGTGGAAAGAAGCGCTGCGCTCTGACATAA
>NC_036857.1:2998077-3042549 GCF_002910315.2 Salvelinus sp. IW2-2015 | reverse complement strand
TGTCCCTCTTTTTTCTAGCCTCGTGCGCCTCCAGCCCCCCGCCCTCCCTCCGTCACCGTCCTCCTTCCTTCCCGTCCTCTTCCTTCCCCATCCCTCCCTCACCGCTGCTACCAAGCAGCCTTTCAGCCATGGGCTCCTAATCGTGTGCTGGAGCATGATGAAGCCGTGTCGCAGCCCACAAAGTGCAGAATGACAAAGGGTGACGTGATGATTGCGCTCGATACTGGTGAACCTGCAGGTGGGCAGGCAGGCTGCTGCCCCCCCCCCCCATCTCCTCTCTGGATTTTGTGGGCAGCGGCAAGCAGCGAGTCATGAATATTCAGTGCCTGTTGGAGCCACCAGCCCAGAAACAAACAGCCCTGTTAATATTTGATGGCTCTTGCTTTAGAGTGAGCACACAGAGGAAGGGACATTGGATTTTTCTGGTAGGAGATTGCAGCTGAACCTGAGTCTATCTGCTAAATGGCTCCCCTGCACCCTGGCAGGAGGAAATGTTGATTTGGTTGGTATTATATAGTCTCCATGCTACAATTGTCAATGTTACAGTTGTTTCCCAACACCTTGCATGAACTCTCTGATATTTGGTATTTCAGTAGCTACAGTACATCAGAATAAACGAGGATGAATGATGAAAGAGTTTTGGATATGAAAATGCCAGAAATGAGCAGAGGTTTTGGTTTGCTACTCAGCTTTGTGGTATTAAAATAGCAATTTCTGTTTGTCTTTTTTAGGACCTTGAAGTTCTGTCTCAGGAGATTGTCCATTTAAGTAAAGACTCAAGTCCTGGAGGTGGCTCAGCTACGGGCTAAAAGACTGGAAAAATKYCCTCCTCTCTGCACTCTCTCATCACCTGTTACTGTGGCCAACAAGAGGACATTACCTAACTGACTGACTGAACCTCTGGCTGGGAACCCAGATGAAAGGAGAGGGATAGAGGGGGGTAGGAAGGGGTTAGTGCTCTTGAAACTGCTTTACTACTGAATATACTTACTGTAACATGTCTTGGTTCTTTCTGTGGTATTGTGACCTGACTTCTGTCTGTCTGCACTCTCTGCCTCCCCGCTCTGGTGTGATCTGAAGAATGGCAGAAGGCAACAATGTCTGGATGCCAGGACACAGTGCTTTACTGGTTCACGACTACAAGAGATTGTTTAATGTTGCGAATAACAAGAGGCTTAAGCTTTTGTTTTGCCTGTACTCGTATTCATTTCTTTATACTTTCAACTCAACAACTCTTGTTTTTGTTTGTATAAATCCTGTATATATGAAAAATCAACTGTAGTAATTTAACTGTACTCAGAGTAATAAGTATTGTATATGAGCCAAAATTATTGTAAAAGATTTACGTCCGTCATACATTCCAGATGCTGAAATGTCCAGTTTGAGTTTGTCTGGGGAAAGTGTGAGTATCTTAAAGCCAGTAGTAAAAAAAAAAAAATATTAAATCAATAACATGCATAGTGTTGAGGACTGGACAAAACCACTCCTATCTCTGGGGCGCTGGACCACACCACCCCTGTGTCCACTCACTGAGTTAGAGCTCTATGCTCGTTTCCTTTTATTCTGCACCAGGCACAAGTCCCGTGACTGCAGCAGAAGCACGGAGGAGGCCTTGGCAGCTCAGCATCTGGTGTCAACATGAACATGATGTCCAACTCCACAGAGACTGGCTAGATGCCTGCTTTGTGGCCTGCTTTCAAAATGTCACTTTGGCTGCTTTCTCTATCCCCAATTAAGACTCCAGGTGTGGTTAGATTTGCAGATTAAATTCCGGCTTAACTCCACTTTGMTATTTTCTGAAAACATTAGATTCCAAATAAATGAGGAAGCAGAGGATTCTCTGTGATGAGCAGATACATTTGTTTGATAACTCATCTCCCCCTGGCTGAGGTCTAACAACAGTGTCAGTTGTTCAACTCTTCCTTCACTCTGACAAAGCTCATCAGTGTGCTCACTGAGTTCAACATGGACAGGAAACTCATCACCAATATTTGTTATCTGGCATCAATACCTGGCCATTACTGTGTGTCAGAAGAACTGGCCCCATGCTCTGTAGGGATGGCCAGGATGAGGGAAACATGGATCATGTGAAGCTGTGCCTTCTATTTCACCTGTCTTTGACTTACTTAGCAAATGTCTTATTTTAAATGACTTCTCAACATGACTGAACGGCAGTAGCTGGGCAGATCAGATGGTATAACACAGTATGGTCTAACACAGCGTGCATACCTACCTGTGTTAGCCTTTTATACTTTGAGACATGTTTCCCTTATCTGAGAATGTATGCACTCCGTGAACACTTGTTTTGGAACGAACAGATTGGTCATTGGAATCCCCCCCCAAGAATGTCTTCTCTTATGTACAAGTAAGACTGGGTGATATATCAAATGAATGATATATTCAAATATATTTTTTGCCGYGATGTTTCAAATGCCCRTATCACAAGAATCTAGGTTTTTATTTTATGTTCATTTTTATGAGCGTTTTATGTATTTTTGGTCTCTTCTCACTCCACAGACACCAATCCCCTCCCCCTCCACTCASAACAAAGACGAAAAATAACTTCTTCATCTCATACCATTTACAGACAGACTTTACGGTATGTTGCTTGTTTAAAAAAAAAWAAAAAAWYMRGKWAWKKTTTTTWRRRSCCMAWTYSKWMMRKYCMAWTTTTTKSCMMSKTYYTKSCCGGGATAAGCCTTTTATACSTCCCGTGCACATGCCGGCAAGATTAGGAGTGGGAGTAGTATTTTAATAAATTAATTGAATRTACACCATCACAAATACATTTTTGGCAGGTCCTAAGAAACATAAGACTAATAAAATATGTTTTCAAAAGAATAGAATGGCATATTTTGAGTTGGAATTATGTTACTGGTCTGTGCAGCCTATATTCTAAATGGCTGCGCCATGCACATGAAACCAATAGTGATTTTGTTCCTTAAACAGACAAGGCACACCAGGCTACCCTGATCACAATCAACACACATACAGCATTTTAGAATAGGCTAAGAATATCATTAAATATAACGGTATAAAATACAATTCATATTTTTCCCAAACAATTTGCACCACATCAAACTGCTGTCATGTTAAAAAAAAAAAGGTGATATTTTGTAATGTAAGCCCATGCTTTTATGATATCCAATTGGTAGTTACAGTCTTGGGAGAGGCGAAGGTTCGAGAGCCATGGTCCGCCATGGTCCTCCGAAACACAACCCAACCAAGCCACACTGCTTCTTGACACAACACCTGCTTAACCCGGAAGCCAGCCACACCAATGTCTCGGAAGAAACACCGTTCACCTGGCGACTGTGTCAGCGTGCATGTGCCCGGCCTGCCACTAGAGGGCGATGGGACAAGGACATCCCTGCCGGCCTAACCCGGACTACGCTGGGCCAATTGTGCGCCGCCCCATAGGTCTCGCCGCCTGGACTCGAACCAGGATCTCTAGTTGCTCAGTTAGCAATTTCAAAATACGTTATTCTGCAAACTTTAGCATCCTGCAAAGCATGGCGCCTGCAACGGCAATGTTGTGGGTTCGATTCCCACGGGCTACCAGTACGGGAAAACGTGGATTGGAGTGAGTGAGTGGATACATTTTTGAAAACATTTTCCCGTACTGGTAGCCCGTGGGAATCGAACCCACAACTTTGCCGTTGCAGGCGCCATGCTCTACCAACTGAGCCACACGGGACATTTACTGTAGGAATAAATATCACTGAATGACTAAAATATTGGAATATAGTAGGCTAATGCTATTGAAGGCATCGAATTGTTGCTTACTGAAACTCCCAAAGCCATCCAATTGTTATAATACATTATTTTGCTCGATCGAGTATCGGCAACTACAACAGCCTGCTCAGTTAGCAACTGTGATGCGATGCAGTGCCTTAGACCTCTGCGCCACTCGGGAGGCAATCTATATTTTCAAAAGCTTGTTAGTCTCGTGTTTTATATTTCACAACCTCCACAGGCTGTTGTAGTTGCCGATACTCGATCGAGCAAAATAATGTATTATAATAATTGGTTGACTTTGGGAGTTTCAGTAAGCAACAATTCGATGCCTTCAATTGCATTAGCCTACTATATTCCAATATTTTAGTCATTCAGTGATATTTATTCACACAGTAAATGTCCCGTGTGGCTCAGTTGGTAGAGCATGGCACCTGCAACGGCAAGGTTGTGGGTTCGATTCCCACGGGCTACCAGTACGGGAAAAGGTTTTTAAAAATGTATCCACTCACTACTGTAAGTTGATCTGCAAAAAGTTTGCGGGATGCTAAAGTTTGCAGAATAATGTATTTTGAAATGTGTATTTGACAACAAGCCATCTGTGGTACTGTGTTGTGTGACAAAACTGCACATTTTAGAGTGGCCTTTTATGTCTAAAATATATTCCATGTTTCATCCCTTTTGGTGTTTTTGTAATTTCAGAACGATCTAGTTATCTGAGGTACAGCATGTCTCCCTGCCATATAGCTTAACATCTCAGTTCAAACACCTGCAGTGTTCATATTGCAGACTAACATGCTGAATCAGACACGTGAGACTAAGGCCTAGATTCAATCCGGAGCGCGGAAGATTTAATATTTAAACSCAATGTTCCCGCGTTTGTGGAGACTGCAGTCACGCTAAACACTGCATACAGTATGTCGGCTCAATCGGAAATTCCATTTTATTTTCAATCAGTCTATAATGGGGATCTTCGGCGCTCCGAGTTGAAGTAGCCCTTATTTCTTGAAGCTAGCTGATTTTTGTTATGTTTTTGCATATCTCATATTTTCTCTCCTATGCCTTCAGTCAGAAAACAGCAACTACTATTATTCATCTATACTGAACAAAAATATGAACGCAACATGTAAAGTGTTGGTCCCATGTTTCATGACTTGAAATAAGATCCCAGAAATTTTCCATACGCACAAAAATATTATTTCTCGCATATTTTGTGCACAAATTTGTTTACATCCCTGCCAAGATAATCCATCCAYCTGACAGGTGTGACATATCAAGAAGCTGATTAAGCACTACGATGTTTCTAKTTGAGGGAGCATGCAATTGGCATGAGAATTTGGCAGTATGTCCAACCGGCCTCACAACCACARACCACGTGTAACCACGCCAGCCCAGGACCTCTGTTATACCCCTTAAAGGKGGAAATATATAAATAAATCACACGAAGTCACCTCGTGCAAGTGAGCAGCATTCTAGCAAGCTAGCTAGCAAAACGGCTAATTTTGAAGTGGTCTAGACATACAAATAACACATTTGAATGTTTTAAACACCTTTGCTGCTGACTAAATAACACAGTAACATCTGTAACATCTGTAACATTCTGATATTAACAAATACATTCAAAATTGCATTCATACCTAAAAGAGGGAAATATATAAATAAATCACACAGAAAATCTGGCTTCAAGTCACTTGTAATGAGTGAGCTGGGAAGCCATGTGCGCCCCTATAGGAAGTCCTAGGTATAACCTATCAAACTCAGATCAGACATCAATAGAGCACACAGATTGTATAATCAACATTAAGATAATTGAACAGCATATTACTTACTGGTACACATTATGATTATGTATTATTATTTTTGTTATAATTAAGGCACTTTAAATTCTGTCATACCTCCACATCCGGCTTCTTCACCTGCGGGATCGTCTGAGACCAGCCACTTGGACAGCTGATGAAACTGTGGGTTTGCACAATCAAAGAATTTCAGCACAAACAGTCAGGAACCGTCTCAGGGAAGCTCATCTGCGTGCTTGTCATCCTAACCATGGTCCTGACTGCAGTTCGGTGTCATAACCAACTTCAGCGGGCAAATGCTCGCCTTCGAGGGCCACAACTTCACAACTGTACTGGGCAGATGGCAGACAGCATGTATGGCATCKTGTGGGCAAGCGGTTTGCTGATGTCAACCATTGTGAACAGAGTGTCCCATGGTGGGGTTRTGGTATGGGCAGGCATAAGCTACGGACAACGAACACAATTGCATTYTATCGATGGCAATTTGAATGCACAGAGATACCGTGACGAGATCCTGTGGCCCGTTGTTGTTCCATTCATCCACCGACATCACCTGATGTGTCAGCATGATAATGCACGGCCCCATGTCACAAGGATCTGTACACAATTCCTGTAAGCTGAAAATGTCCCAGTTCTTCTATGGCCTGCATACTCACCAGACATGTCACCCAWTCAGCATGCTTGAGATGCTCTGGATTGACGTGTACGACAGGGTGTTCCAGTTCCCGGCAATATCCAGCAACTTCGCACAGCCGTTGAAGAGGAGTAGGACAACATTCCACAGGCCACAATCAACAACCTGATCAACTCTATGTGAAGGAGATGTGTCACACCAGATACTGACTGGTTTTCTGATCCACGCCCCTACCTTTTCTCCCAGTCATGTGAAATCCATAGTTTAGGGCCTAATGAATTTATTTCAATTGACCGCTTTCCTTATATGAACTGCAGCCAGGGGTGAAAGTAAGGCGATATGGTCAGGTACWGCCGTACGGGTAAAACGTGAGCCTATCACACAACATGCACCAAAAACGATTTGCGATTACACCATTATTTAACATTATTGCATGTAAGAAGCATGAACATGTTTCGAATTGACATTAAACCGTTTGGTATACACTCCAAATTGCTTTGTGGTTTAAGGAGAACACTTACATTTTGTCAAGGTGGAGATTAGTGGCCGAGACCAAGGTGCGCTTGGACAACAGTGGATGCATCAATTCAGGCTACAAGTGTAGGCCAATCGCAAAATGTCAGTACAATACATGTAGGTGTTTTATAACYGATGTCTCTTTCYGTTAATCAAATTGCGGGTGCACAGTGCACTAGGCATATCRCAATATTTAAAAATACAATCGCGGAAAAACTGTTTGGAAAATAAATAACTATTGCTGTAAAGAGATGACAATGAAGACTCCAATCTGTCTTTTAGTTAGCCTAGCACAATTCTTAACTTAATTAAGTGAACAGTAGCCTGTCTTATTGGCACCAGCCGAGAACATGTGCCATATCCCCAGTGAGTGTGCATATTCACTGTCTTTATCATTGGGTCAGTGCCAACACAAGGTGTGTTATCATTGGGTCAGTAATTTCCTCCTCCAGGTAAGATGGATGTCATATTGTATTTGTCTCCGTTTTTCTTAGGCTGATTATATGGATCAGAGAACATTGTTTTTGCCAGTGTCAGCAGAGTAGGCTACCCTGTCATTTTTGTAGTATTTTTTTTTTAAGCGTGCCCAGTATCGGTAAGAAATTACATCTACTTTCACCCCTGACTGTAATTCAGTAAAATCTTTGGAATTGGTGAGTTTTTATATTTTTTGTTCTGTGTATTTATTGAGCGCTGATAATTCTATCCTTCAGAGGCTCACTTTTGGCAATTGCCCTCATAGGTGCATRCAATTTAATTCACTCCTCTGGGCCTGAGGTTGAGACCAATATTATGGTATACACATTGGATGCAGGAAGAGAGCCAGAAGAAAGTTAGCAGCACTGAAGTAGGCGAGGCCATTGAAGATTAATATAGAGGTGAACCGAGTACATTATTCATACATAAAAAAAAAACACAAAGAATGGGTAGTTGTACTAATCTCATAAAAATAGAGATGCATTGCATACCCAGGTGACATAATGGATGCTGTACTTGTTAGAGAGCTGTTTGGCCTTAAAAGGGGGATAAAGCAATGCACCCAAACATACGCTACTCCAAAATAGAACCAGGAAGTGCAATCGATTTTGAGTTCTTCACTGACCTCCAAACAAATCTCGAAATCATGTATAATTCATAGATTCGCTTAAAGCTGAAGTAGACATCTGGCCTGTGAACACATGTGTAGCACACATGYCTATAAGTGTTGTGAGATGGAATAAATTGTTAGCAGTGTGCCTGATTTGTTAAGCGTGTGCACTGGATTTAGTGATGAKTGACAGACAGGCTTGTGAAGCAACCCAACCTTTGCCCACCTTGCAARGTTCCCCGGTGACTTGCAAACAGACTAGCTAGCTTTGTCGCCAATCACTGTTTGGATTACAAATTGAGTGACAGTTTAAGTAATGCGATTTGAGACCGAGAATAAATCAATGTAAAGTTGATGTGATGTGTAGCCACCATGAGGGTATAGATGTTTTTTAGAATATGTAATATACTGTTTTATTGATGTCATATTCTCTAAAGTGCATATGTTTTGTTACACTAATTGCTTTTCTTGTATTTTATGTCCCCCTGGAAAAYGAAGTATCGAAAGGTGAAGACAAGTTTTACTGAGTTAATTTAGAAAAGATAGACACAATTTGGTTGTTGGGGTTAATTGTAGTGTCATGGTACCACCCTTTTCTAATCTGTTTTTAATTAAACACAATTCACTGAGGCGTCTCGCTCTTGACTCTCGTAATTGGACTGACGTGGGCATACAGTGGTGGGTTCAACAGTAGAATGAAGTGTTCCTCCTGAGCGTTGAATTTTTCAGTTAATATATCTTCATGTTGACCTCAGGGCTACTTCTGGACCTGTGTTGTTCTCTGTTCACCCAATAGTGAGTAATTCCATGAAATGGTAATGTGTATTAGATCAGCCTTTCTCAAACCCAGGTGTGTGGACCGGCGCTGGTCGGTGGAGGAATGCCTGTTGGTCTGCGGCATATCCCTCATGTAAAAGTCCTACTGATTGCACCGGTTCGTCTAAATCCACTGAATGTTTAGTTCATAGAACCACAGTTATGTTAGTAACCTCCGATGTCCGCTTAGCGGTTGATAGAGCGGTGTCTGTTTTCTTCCTACGAATGTCGCTCTAACTTTAGCTGTCAGCTATTAACAWTTCCTGAGAGCTATGACTCCCATGAACACGTGTGTGTGTCTTCTGTTTCCCTCGACTAACGCTCACAAGCCTCACAGGACAAGCTAGAAGGAAGGGACTGTTAGAAAATTGCATTTTCTACACACACACACAATAATTACATGATTGTTTTCCTGAACTTCCCAATACTTTCTGATGCATTTCATTCACTACAAACCATCATTCCTTCAAATTGAAATGTGTCCTACCTGATTTGACATATGTTTGTATGTTATTTCAATTTGTTTAGATAATGGCAGGGAGGCCAAACTCTAGTTTTACCCCCAAAAATGGTTTACACATTTGTTTCTGATACCCCGAGGTGATCCTAAAATAGCTAATGAAATTGTTTGATGGTCCATGTTTTTACTATCTTAAGCAATTCTGTGTTAGGATAGTAGATATCATAGAGAAACGCATAGAAAAATGTGAATTTTCAATAAAAAAGCAATTGTCAATTTTTTACCCAAGCGGTCCCACGGAAGAAGGCCATGCCTTGCCGGTCCCTGGCGCAGAAAAGTTTGAGAAACTGCTTTATGCTTCCACTTYAAGATTAATGCGCCAACTGGTGTTACTGTGTTTGAATTCAATACCTCTTTTTTACCTTTTTTAAATCTTATCTATGAATAGGATGTATAAAGTAGTGCCATGCAGACAACACAGTCTGTTTTGTCACAGTGTATTTTGTGCTTCTCGTCTATCCTCACTGCCTCCCTTTTGAAAAGAGATRTAACATCAAACAACATTGTCCTCCTGTCATCTCAGCAACACATTTATCGGGCCAGTTAGGGCTGTAGTTGCCAACTGTAAATGAGCAGTTACGTTTTGAACAGCCTCCCAGCACAAACAGCTGACACTCCCCTCCAGCCCACACCCCATACAAAATAAAAGCTGAACATTGCAGCTTATCAAAAAGATGGGAGAAACCACAAGGAATATACAGTAAGACATGTTGATATCCCAACACATGTTGATACTTAAACTAAATCAATAGCTGTCATCTCTGTGGTGGTAAGATTGACTATACCATCATATGCAGTACATGGTACAAAATGCAGCTTTCCACTGTTAAATAAATATATATACTGTGTATATACAGTACAAGTCAAAGTTTTGAACACCTACTCATTCAAGGGTTTTTCTTTGTACTATTTTCTAGATTGTAGAGTAATAGTGAAGACATCAAAACTATGAAATAACACATGGAATCATGTAGTAAGCAAAGAAGTGTTAAACAAATCAAAATATATTTTATATTTGAGATTCTTCAAATAGTCACCCGTTGCCTTGACAGCTTTGCACACTCTTGGCATTCTCTCAACCAGCTTCATGAGGTAGTCACCTCGAAATTCATTTCAATTAACATGTGTGCCTTAAGTAAATTTTTAATGCGTTTGAGCCAAGGTAGTGGGTATACAGAAGATAGCCCTATTTAGTAAAATACCAAGTCCATATTATGGCAAGAACAGCTCAAATAAGAAAAGAGAAACGACAGTCCATCATTACTTTAATACATGAAGTTCAGTCAATACAGAAAATATCAAGGACTTTGAAAGTTTCTTCAAGTGCAGTCGCAAAAACCATCAAGCGCTATGATGAAACTGGCTCTCATGAGGACCGMCACAGGAAAGGAAGACCCAGAGTTACCTCTGCTGCAGAGGATAGGTTCATTAGAGTTACCAGCCTCAGAAATTGCAGCCCAAATAAATGCTTCACAGAGTTCAAGTAACAGACAAATCTCAACATCAACTGTTCAGAGGAGACTATGTGAATCAGGCCTTCATGGTTAAATTGCTGCAAGGAAACCACTACTAATGGACACCAATAATAAGAAGAGAATTGCTTGGGCCAAGAAACATGGATAATGGACATCAGACCAGTGGAAATTTGGTCTGTAGTCCAAATTGGAGATTTTTGGTCCCAACCGCCGTGTCTTTGTGAGACGCGGTGTGGGTGAACGGATGATCTCCACATGTGTATTTCCCACCGTAATGCATGGAGKAGGAGGTGTTATGGTTTGGGGGTGCTTTGCTGGTGACACTGTCTGTGATTTATTTATAATTCAAGGYACACTTAACCAGCACGGCTACCACAGCATTCTGCTGCGATACGCCATCCCATCTGGTTTGGGCTTAGTGGGACTATCATTTTGTTTTTCAACAGGACAATGACCCAACACACCTTGTTGTGGAATAAGGGAAGAGAGACTGCAGATTCTTTCAAACAATACTTTATTATAAGATTTTCCAAAATGAAGCAAATCAACCATCACCAAGAATGGTTCAGAGTTGAAACTTAACAAGCATAGCCGGGTCTCTGCTTTTATAGAGGAAATACAACCYCTTTCTGTATACGTGGCAGTCAGCAGATAGTGTGTAGTCATTAGTTGATAGTCATTAGATAGTCATTAGTTGTCTGTGCAGACTTAAGGTAGCACAAGGTTGATAACCCGAGGGCTCAACCATCTAACTGCATTCACAACAGCAAAACACTATAAWGTGCTCCTTTCTGCAAGTTTCCATACATGTGACTTTCTGTAGATAGTAAACYCACGGGATGTCGCACCCAAGCGGAACTTAGTCATAAGAATCTTAGGCATATAGCTAAGTCCCACAAAGACACGTTTGTATCAGGTTAGCAAAAACACTAGCATATAACAAGAGACAATTCTTTAAACAGTAAAACACGGGATTGCATGATTATTATGTAATTTTCCATGACAACCTCCAGGCTGTGTAAGGGCTATTTGACCAAGAAGGAGAGGGATGGAGTGCTGCATCAGATGACCTGGCCTCCACAATCCCCCGACCTCAACCAAATTGAGATGRTTTGAGATGAGTCGGACCGTAGAGTGAAGGAAAAGCAGCCAACAACTGTTCAGCATATGTGGGAACTCCTTCAAGACTGTTGGAAAAGCATTCCTCATGAAGCTGGTTGAGAGAATGCCAAGAGTGTGCAAAGCTGTCATCAAGGAAAAGGGTGGCTATTTGAAGAATCTCAAAAATAAAATATATTTTGATTTGTTTAACACTTTTTTRGTTACTA
This sequence comes from Salvelinus sp. IW2-2015, assembly GCF_002910315.2. NCBI lineage: Eukaryota > Metazoa > Chordata > Actinopteri > Salmoniformes > Salmonidae > Salvelinus > Salvelinus sp. IW2-2015. Next base: position 3,030,642 of record NC_036857.1, on the reverse strand, counting down.
CATGATTCCATATGTGTTATTTCATCGTTTTGATGTCTTCGCTATWATGTAGATAATAGTAAAAATAAAGAAAAACCCTTGAATGAGTAGGTGTCCTAAAACATTTGACTGGTAGTGTATATACTGAACAAAAATATAAATGCAACAATTTCATTGATTTTAATGAGTTACAGTTCATATGATAATCAGTCAATTGAAATACATTTATTAGGCCCTAATCTATGGATTTCACATGACTGGGAATAAAGATATGCATCTGTTGGTCACAGATACCTTTAAAAAATGGGCCTCACAAYAGGCCTTAGGATCTCCTCACCTGTTTTTGTGCATTCAAATCAAATCAAATTACATTTTATTGGTCACATACACATATTTAGCAGATGTTATTGTGGGTGTAGTGAAATGCTTGTGTTACTACTGCACTGYTGGAGCTAGTATCTAACAATTCACACATCTAAAAGTAAAAGAATGGAATTAAGAAATATATAAATATTAGATTGAGCAATGTCGGAKTGACATTGACTAAAATACAGTGAATAGAATACAGTATATACATATGAGATGAGTAAAGCAGTATGTAAACATTATTTAAASATTATTAAAGTGTCCAGTGATTCCAWGTCTATSTATATGGGGCAGCAGCCTCTAAGGTGCAGGTTGCRTAACCGCGTGGAAGCCGGCTAGTGATGGCCATTTTTAGTCTGATGGCCTTGAGATAGAAGCTGTTTTTCAGTCTCTTGGTCCCAGCTTTGATGCACCTGTACTGACCTCGCCTTYTGGATGATAGCGGGATGAACAGGCAATGGCTCAGGTGGATGWTGTCCTTGATCTTTTTGGCCTTCCTGTGACATCGGGTGCTGTAGGTGTCCTGGAGGGCAGGTAGTTTGCCCCGGGTGATGTGTTGGGCAGACCGCACCACCCTCTGGAGAGCCCTGCAGTTGCAGGCGGTGCAGTTGCCGTACCAGGCTGTGATACAGCCTGACAGGATGCTCTCAATTGTACATCTCTAAAAGTTTGTGAGGGTTTTAGGAGCCAAGTCAAATTTCTTCACCCTCCTGAGGTTGAATATGCGCTGTTACACCTTCTTCACCACACTGTCTGTGTGGGTGGACCATTTCAGATCGTCAGTGATGTGTGCGCCGAGGAACTTGAAGCTTTYCACCTTCTCCACTGCTGTTCCGTCGATGTGGATAGGGGYGTGCTCCCTCTGCTGTTTCCTGAAGTCCATGATCAGCTCATTTTGTTGACGTTGAGTGAGATGTTATTTTCCTGTCACCACTCTCCCAGGGCTCTCACCTCCTCCCTGTAGGCTGTCTCGTCATTGTTGGTAATCAGGCCTACTACTGTTGTCTGCAAACTTGATGATTGAGTTGGAGGCGTGCATGGCCACGCAGTCATGGGTGAACAGTGCGTACAGGAGGGGGCTGAGCACGCACCCTTTTTGAGGATCAGTGGAGGTGATAAAATGGGATTGTGTTCGTTGTCCGAAGCTTATGCCTGCCACCATGGGGCACTCTGTTCACAACACTGACATCAGCAAACCGCTCGCCCACACGACCCCATACACGTGGTCTGCCGTTGTGAGGCCTGTTGGACGTACTTCTAAATTCTCTAAAATGACGACAGAGGTGCCTTATTGTAGAGAAATTAACAGCTCTGGTGGACATTCCTGCAGTCAGCATGCCAATTGCATGCTCCCTCAAAACTTGAAACATCTGTGGCATTGTGTTGTGTGACAACTGAACATTTTATTTTCCCCAGCACAAGGTGCACCTGTGAAATGACCATGCTGTTTAATCAGATTCTTGATATKCCACACCTGTCAGATGGATGGATTATCTTAGCAAAGRATAAAATGCTCACTAACAGGGATGTAAATACATTTGTACACAAAATTTGAGAGAAATAAGCTTTTTGTGCTTATGGAAAAATGTAAACACCACTTGTCCTCTAAACAGCCTCCATCGCCCGCACCACAGATATAGGACTTAGGGTTCATGAAGAAGGTGGGGGTTTTGTAGGCCTTATACTTGTCRAGGAGGGGGTGAAGGTCTCGCAGGTGGACGTCCACTGCCATCCTGGCTTTGTCCCCTATACCCTTCTCCAGTCGAGCCTTGTGAATTAGAATCTGGGAGTGGAAGGCGGCGCGGTTGACTCAGTGCTTGAGGAAGCAGGAGGTTATCTGACCGTCTCGTAGCATGGAGTTCTTTAGCCTGGTCAGCTGGGTGCTGAGCCTCCAGGCTGTTGGTGTCCTGCAGCAGGAGCACTTTGATCCCTAGATGCATCTGCATGCTCTTCAGATAGTCGTCCATCAGGTCCCGTGCCTCTGAGGCCTTCTCCTCAGCAAACACCCGGTGCAGTATAGCGCTAGTGTCCAGTGGGGCCTTCTTGACAGAGATGAGGACCAGCTCCAAGATCATGGAGATGATCAGTGCTCCGATTCCCACGGCGTGAGGAACTCTAGCTAAGTCCCCCAGAGCAGAACCCAGTTTCTCCACGTAGGCTGGGGCTTGGGTGCCTGCATACTCCAGCAGACTGCAAAAATATTTCTGCAACACAGCTGTGGAGTCCAGCCTGGAGTACAGCAAGAAGGAACAAAAATAGATTCTGTGAGAACCACTTAATTGAGTGTGTGTTTGTCTTCTCAGATCTCTTTTTGTAAGAATGTGTCAATTTAACCTCCCTCTCTGAGTGCCAATGAAATGTCCCTGATGAAAAGTGGACAAAGGTATTTTTGGGGGGCGTGACACGCGTGTAGCCAATAGGTATGCAGAACGCAACGAACACATACATTTTGTAATTGTTTTTGTTTTTAAACGAGAATGAAATCCCAATCCTTTCTCCTTTTGTTATTTGTTTATGTTTATTTCAAGAGGGTGGGTGAGAGGGATGACGGAAGAGAGTTATTATTGAAATACTATGCCAGGAAACAAACCCCAGTCTGGCATGGGGATAATATGGGGTCCGGTGTATTTGTATCTCCCCTCCTTACATGGGTGGTCCAAACATGTAAAAGGACAGACATTGACTTACACAGGCTTACAGTAGAACCAAATCAGATTTGATGAAAGCATAGTGTTTGTTTTTTCTTCAATATGACAAGACGGGTGACAGCGAGGACGGGTGACAGCGAGGACGGGTGACAGCGAGGACGGGTGACAGCAAGGACTGGTGACAGAAGACGGAACTAAGTGATTGTGTTACCTTGAGCAAGCTTCACTTCTTTCTGTTTGAAGCTATTGTGACTTGGAGATGAGACAGGCGATAAGGCCACTGAGAGACTGTGTGTGTGTGTGTGGGGGGGGGGGGGGCTTAGGGTAACAGCATCTGCAGTATGATGAACGTTTATCCTCTGACAGGACTGGAGGAAAGTGATGTCCCTCTCTCACTGGCACTGTGCTTGATACAGTATATGTCATGAGGAATCCACGTTGCTGCATAAACTGAAGTTCCCCCTCCCCGTCTCACGTATATTGTATTGCAGTAGAGCTCTGCTTTGGTGGTGGCTACGACTCACTGCTTAATATTTAATGTTGTCAGATTATTTTAAGCAGGTTTTAGCAGGGAGGCAGAGTCATTTGTATGTTGATTACTTCCATATTGAATTAGTGCCATATTGTATGCGAATGTGTACATTCAGCTGATGTAGCCTAATCTAAAATGGACCAAATCAAGCAACTATGAGGAAATGGATGTCCATCGCTTGGGTATTATGAACATGAGAAAGAATTTACAAAAAGACATTAACTTAGATTCAATAATTCACTGAACTACGAGGGGATGCCTGAGTTCACTCAGGAATAATTTTCTGGGGGACTAGAGATGTGATAAGATGGCTCTCTTACACTTACATGGCTGATGTGCTAGCTATGTACAGACAGGTGGATCCTCTYGGTATCAGTGTTGTGAGAAACTGATCTTTGCTACTCACATTACAAACAAATGGCTAAACTTGGTTATTTAAGCATCCTTGGCAGTGTTGTTGTGAATGCCCCTGTCAGCCCCCATATAGCCTTCATGGTTGTAGAAGCCAGGCAACTACATACACCCAGTGGCCAGTTTACTTAGTACCGGGTCAGACCCCACTTTACACCCAGAACAACCTGAATTATCGGGGGCATGGATTCTACAAGGTGTGGTGTTCCAACGTTGCTCAATTGGTATCGAGGGACCTAACRTGTGCCAGGAAAACATTYCCCACATCAGTACACCACCGCCACCAGCCTGTACCGTTGACACCAGGCAGGATGAWGCCATGGACTCATGCTGCTTACAYCAAATCCTGACTCTGCCGTCAGCATGATGCAACAGGAACCGAGCTTCGGTGGACCAGGCAATGTTTTTCTACACCTCAATTTTCCAGTGTTGGTGATTGCGTGCCCACTGGAGCCGCTTCTTCTGKATTTTATCTGACARGAGTGGAACCCAGTGTGGTCGTCTGCTGCAGTAGCCCATCCGGGACAGGAACCGATGAGGTGTGCATTCCAAGATTCCGTTTTGCACACCACTGTTGTACTGTGCCTTTATTTGTCCGCCTGTTAGCTTGCACAATTCTTGCCATTCTCCTTCGTCCTCTCTCATCAACGAGCTGTTTTCGACCACAGGACTTCCGCTGACTGGATGTTTTTTGTTGCACAGTTCTCGATAAACCCTAGGCACTGTCGTGTGTGAAAAGACCAGGAGGATGGCCATTTCTGAGATACTGGAAGCGACGCACCTGGCACCGATGATCATACCACACTCGAAATCGCTTAGATCACTCGTTTTGCCCATTCTAACATTCAATCAAACAGTAACTGGATGCCTGTCTGCCTGTTTTATATAGTGAGCCACRTGACTCACTGTCTGTAGGCGCGAACCATTTTTGTGTACGGGGTACCTAATAAACTGGCCATTGAGTTTATTTTAGAGGTCAAAAACACACTAGTAAATTACTGCTATGTTCTCATGTGTCCCATTGCATTATGTCCAGTGTTTCCACACAGTGCGTACGACTCGTAATTTATAGATGTAACCTTAATGGTGCATGCCAACCAACAAACCAGGGGACACTCCTGGCAGACTGGGAGGCATAGCTTACCTACTCCTTAGTAACGCATAATCAGCTTTCTTTGTGAAGCTCATTGCTCTCTAATATACTTATCCAGTTACACACACACACTTCTCCATTACCAGCAGCTTTTGATTGATGTAGAGTTGCTGTCCCAGGTGTCTGAAATATCAGGTCTCTTAGTTCTTTCCTATCGGGTCATTCAGGTCAGGTCACAACAAACTCACAACAACCTGAGCTTGTTGGGAGGTTGGTTTGTCTCGCAGGTTGTATCAATGATGTGCCTTAATGAAAGTTGATACCTTTTATTGCTATACTTTCATACTGTATGTACCCTCTGTAACATTACTTTCTTTAGTCCAAGGCATCTGTATATACAGTTGAAGTCAGAATTTTACATACACTTAGGTTGGAGTCATGAAAACTTGTTTTTCAACCACTCCAAAAATGTCTTGTTAACAAACTATACATTTTTTCAAGTCAGTTAGGACATCTACTTCATGCATGACACAAGTAATTTTTCCAACAATTGTTTACAGACAGATTATTTCACTTATAATTCACTGTATCACAATTCCAGTGTGTCAGAAGTTTACATACACTAAGTTGACTGTGCCTTTAAACAGCTTGGAAAATTCCAGAAAATGACGTCATGGCTTTAGAAGCCTCTGATAGGCTAATTGACATAATCTGAGTCAATTGGAGGTGTACCTGTGGATGTATTTGTGCCTCTTTGCTTCACATGGGAAAATAAATCAGCCAAGACCTCAGAAAAAAACTGTAGACCTCCACAAGTCTGGTTCATCCTTGGGAGCAATTTCCAAACACCTGAAGGTACCACGCTCATCTGTACAAACAATAGTACGCAAGTATAAACACCATGGGACCACACAGCCGTCATACCGCTCAGGAAGGAGACGTGTTCTGTCTMCTATAGATGAACGTACTTTGGTCTGAAAAGTTCAAATCAATCCCAGAACAACAGCAAAGGACCTTGTGAAGATACTGGAGGAAACCGGAACAGAAGTGTCTATATCCACAGTAAAACGAGTTCTATATCGACATAACCTGAAAGSCCGCTCAGCAAGGAAGAAGCCACTCCTCCAAAACCGCCATAAAAAAGCCAGACTACGGTTTGCAACTGCACGTGGGGACAAAGGTCGTACTTTTTGGAGAAATGTCCTCTGGTCTGATGTAACAAAAATAGAACTGTTTGGCCATAATGACCATCATTATGTTTGGAGGAAAAAGGGGGACGCTTGCAAGCCGAAGAACACCATCCCAACTGTGAAGCATGGGGGTGGCAGCATCATGTTGTGGGGATGCTTTGATGCAGGAGGGACTTGTGCACTTCACAAAATAGATGGCATCATGAGGATAGGAACATTATGTGGATTATATTGAAGGCAACATCTCAAGAACATCAGTCAGGAAGTTAAAGCTTGGTTGCAAATGGCTCTTCCCAAATTGATAATGACCCCAAGCATACTTCCAAAGTTGTGGCAAAAATGGCTTAAGGACAACAAAGTCAAGGTATTAGTGGCCATCACAAAGCCCTGACCTCACCTATAGAAGATTTGTGGGCAGAAAACTGAAAAAGTGTGTGCGAGTTAAAGGATGCCTACAAACTGACTCAGTTACACAAGCTCTGTCAGGAAATGGGGCCAAAAGTTCACCCAACTTATTGTGGGAAGCTTGTGTGGAAGGCTACCTGAAAGGTTTTACCCAAGTTAAAAACATTTAAAGGCAATGCTACCAAATACTAATTGAGTGTATGAAACTTTCTGACCCACTGGGAAATGTGATTGAAAGAAATCAAAGCTGAAATAAATCATTCTCTCTACTTATTTTTCTGACATTTCCACATTCTTAAAATAAAGTGGTGATCGTAAACTGACCTAAAACAGGAAATTTTTCAAGGATTAAAATGTCAGAATTGTGAAAAACTGAGTGTAAAATGTATTTGGCTAAGGTGTATGTAAACTTCCGACTTCAACTGTAAGCTAACAACCACAATAATACCAAAATTCCAAATATCAGCATGTGAAGTTAACTAGCTAGCTGTTTAAAATTGCCAAAACAAACTGATCTTGTCCATTTAGGAGTACTATTATCCCACTGAGTTTCAACTTGTAGTTCGTCTCTGCCATGTTTGCCAACTCCTCAGTAAGGAAAGTAAACTATTGGCTGTCCTAAAAGTCGCTAGAAGTCACCTCATTTGCATAATTGGCCATGTGCATGTAATTGTGATGGACGCTTGTAGGAGAGAGGAATAACGTCGTGGGAGAGACGACAAAAGTGAGTAAAAAACACCCCTAAATATGTTTAGAACAGACAAATGAACTTTCTTCTGTCGATTCTTGTTTTTTTTTATGTCACAATTCCAACCCTCCTCCTTTATCCGGGCTTGGGACCGGCAAAAGTGACCCAAAAGAAACACTCTGGCGGAGTTACTTAGTTTTTTTTTTATTTTATTTTTTTATTTATTTTTCTTAATTTGGTTTGGTTTTTAACCTTATGGTCCACTTAGGAGCCTACAACAAGACACAAGTAAAAACATTAACATTTTTTAACCATAACAAAAAAAAAAATAAAAAAAAAAATATTTGTTATACAATCTACATTAAAAATCTAAAAGGACAAAAAAGAGACAATAAAAAAAAAACTGTCAATTGCAGAGAGTTCAGCTGACTCTGCTTTTTCACTCGCTCTGGAGATGATTTATTTGAAGATAGGCTAGCCAGCCGTATTGATGGTTCTCAGTGGGGGAGTGAGAGTAGTAGAATATGATGGTTTGAAGAGTGGTGGATGGTCCCACTTAAATTCGCTTTTCTAGATACTTTAYTTAGGACAGCTAATAAGCCGTACAAGTGATTGTCCGGGAGGTGATGTTATCGTCTCTACCTCGTGTTGATATTCAGAGTTCGAACCACTTTGGACSTGAGCTGCAGCTACATGCCTCTCTGATCTGATATGTTAATTCTKAACCCACCGTTTTATACAGTTCATTCAAAAGGGCGGTTCGTGAGGCTGACACGCTCTCTGACCTTACTCAAGGTGTGGCGACTACTCACTTGTACAAAGTTACAGAAACAATTTCCTCTTAAATATGAAAAATTATCAAAGTGTAAGATCACATCCCTCTCTTAACAAAAACACTTTGATAATTTTTCATATTTCATACGCAACGTAGAGGATGGAGACTTTGTACATGGAGACTTTTAACATTTTTAATGACATCACAAAATAACAACCAAAATGACATTATTATTCTTTAGATGGCCTCTGACCATTCCCCACATTCTATGTTAGAATTATTGTTCCAGTATTCACTTTAGAACGTGTTAGAGTTTCCCGGGAAAACGTCTGTGAAACAAAGGCACATTCCTGTGTGAATTTGGAGAGGGAGATAGCTGAAAGTTCTAATCCTTGATTTACAACTGTCAACCCCCCACCAGTCTCCTCCTCCCCCCCCCCTCTATAGGGTGAGAGGTGGTCTGGCTGAAGTTATTTATTGGCAAGCTGATCTGACCTATTCGGATCCTCACAGGACAGTCATGACAATATGCAGGGGTACAGGTTAGTCGAGTTAATTTGTACATGTAGGTAGGGGTAAAGTGACTATCCATAGATAATAAACAGAGTAGCAGCGGTGTTAAAACAAATGGGAGGGGGGGGYGTCAATGTAAAAAGTCCKGGTGGACATTTGATTAATTGTTCAGYAGTCTTATGGCTTGGGAGTAGAAGATGTTAAGGAGCCTTTTGGACCTTGACTTGGCGCTCCGCTACCGCTTGCTGTGCGGTAACAGAGAGAACAGTCTATGACTTGGGTGACTGAAGTCTTTGACCATTTTTTGGGCCTTCCTCTGACACCGGCTGATATAAAGGCGCTGGATGGCAGGAAGCTTGGCCCCAGTGATGTACTGGGCCGTACGCACTACCCTCTGTAGCGCCTTACAGTCGGATGCCGAGCAGTTGCCATACCAGGCGGTGATGCAACCGGTCAGGATACACTCGATGGTGCAGCTGTAGAACTTTTTAAAGATCTGGTGACCCATGCCAAGTATGTTCAGTCTCCTGAGGGGGAAAAGGTGTTGTTGTCCCCTCTCCACGACTGTCTTGGTGTGTTTGGACCATGATAGTTTGTTGGTGATGTGGACACCAAGGAACTTGAAATTCTCGACCCGCTCCACTACAGCTCCGTCGATGTGAAAGGGGGCGTGTTTGTCCCTCCTATTCCTGTAGTACATGATCAGCTCCTTTGRCTYGCTCACGTTGAGGGAAAGGTTGTTGTCCTGGCACCACACTGCCAGGTCTCTGACCACCTCCCTATAGGCTGTTTCGTCGTTGTCGGTGATCAGGCCTAACACTGTTGTGTCGTCAACAAACTTAATGATGGTGTTGGAGTCTTGCTTGGCCACTCAGTCTTGGGTGAACAGGGAGTACAGGAGGGGACTATTGTCTTTGGTTTCAGATATTACATATAATCCATAACTTTTTTTGTGTGTTTTGTTTGACCACATAGGCTATCACTAGCAATCTATGATGACATTTGCAGTAGGCCCTTCTATACCATCTTAAATTGGCTCCTTTCTCAGTTCTTTCATTTTCTTTCATTTTCCTCAGCCATCATCCCTGCATCATCCCAGCTCTCACAGCTTCCTTCAACACCAGCCAGGGAGGGGAAACCTGTGATGCAACCATTTCCTACATCAGTGCCCTCTTACTACCAGCAGACACTGTTATCTCCTGCCCTTCAATGTGAGATGTTTTGAAGAGCACTGTAACATGTTGCTAAGGTTGTATTGATTCTCCTTCTAAGTGGCTGTGTAATGAAATCTGCCTGCGTTTCTTTCTTTTTTTGGCCTCCAGAGTGGGTGTGCAGTGTGTCATTGAGGCAGTGCACGCACACGGCCGTCCGGCGTGGGAGGCTGTCAGAGAGCGTGTGGGGAATCTCCTCATTCAGAATGAAGGGTTTAAATCCAGTCTWTCTTGAAGAAACCATTTATCGGGGGGAAAAAGAGGAGTCAAATGATCGTTTGCCAAAAATCTCTCTTTGTGCTGTTTGACCCATTCCAGTAGTTGTCTGGAGATAATGAAAACACCTTCCCTGGAGTTTTATTATACACTCAATCACCTTTTCACATCCCAAAAGAGATGAGAAAGATTTCCCCCCTACTATCTGAGCCCATGGAATAATCAGGAGAATTTCTTTTTCTCTCAAGTGTTAGAATAGCTCTTGTTTTAAAGGTCAGGGTTAAGAACTATATACTGTAGGACATGTCTTATTCATGTTGTACAAACTCAAAATATATATTTTTGAATGAGTGTAAAGCATTTGTCATACATTTTGTTTAGCTACTGTCTGACCGAACAACCTATGCCTGTCCCAACAATTGATGTGATTAATTTGTGGCTAGGGTCAAGTAAAATACTAGACTAACCTCCATTTTTGTTTTTACATCAAATGTTATTTTAGTTGGCTTAGATGTTTCCCCATGTGTTCTTGTCCCCTTAGGAATAAATAGCCCTTATTGTCAAATGAGAAGATGGATTTTTATGGATTTTAAAGAGGAACTGTTTTAGCAGGAACCATTGGTAATGACCATTGCTTTATAGTTCTCTCTGGACAGTTAATTAATCTGGATAGTCCATTTCTCTGGGCAAACGTGCCCTGTCTGTCTGTCCACTGATGGCTTTTCCAACCTGTCCATTTCATTACTCTGCCATGCTTGTAAACTGGGCCTTATGATGCACTAGAGATGTGATTATATTGGTAGGAACAGTCCATTCAATTTACCATCAGGAGTCTATCTATAATGCAGTAGTAGTAGTAGTAGCACCAGCACCAGCTGTAGTAGTAGTAGCATCAGCTGCAGTAGTAGTAGTAGTAGCACCAGCTGCAGTAGTAGTATTAGTAGCACCAGCTGCAGTAGTAGTAGTAGCACCAGCTGCAGTAGTAGTAGCACTAGCTGCAGTAGTAGTAGCACCAGCAGTAGTAGCAGTAGTAGTAGTAGTAGTAGTGTAACAGGGTTGGTTATGTTTCCACTTGCCTCTAAAGAAATGTGTATTTGATGTTCAAGCATTCATATTGGTTAGTTCAACTCTGATGACAATAAGGGGTGTTGTGATTGGCCCCGCTTGCAGATAGGGGGAGATCGCGAACGTCAGGTCTTCCCAGTATGAAAATGTGATGCAAGGGGTAGGTCACGTTCTGAATACTGTTTTCTATTTTCTATTTTACAATGTGTACAAGTTTGCTGTACGTTACTGATTTTATACATGTGTGGGTATATGGTACCTGTTAGGGATTGAGGGGCTTTCTGGGATGTGCTTTGGCATATGATTGCTGTAAATAATTGTGTTAGCTAGCATACACCGATGTCATGGTCACATAAGCCACGACTAACACAGTTGTCTTCATGCTACAGATTTGGCCATCGACAGCCATCAACACTGTTAAGCCCTGCACAACTAACGTGCTGTTTCCCATTTAACAACAGCACCAATAGTAGTAGTAGTAGTAGTAGTAGCACCAGCAGTAGTAGCACCAATAGTAGTAGTAGTAGTAGTAGCACCAGAAGTAGTAGTAGTAGTAGTAGTAGCACCAGCAGTAGTAGTAGTAGTAGCACCAGCAGTAGTAGCACCAATAGTAGTAGTAGTAGCACCAGCAGTAGTAGCAGTAGTAGTAGTAGCACCAGCAGTAGTAGTAGTAGTAGCACCAGTAGTAGTAGTAGTAGTAGTAGTAGTAGTAGTAGTAGTAGTAGTACACATTAGTAGTACACCAGCAGTAGCAAGTAGTATGTAGTAGTAGTAGAGTAGTAGTAGTAGTAGTAGTAGTAGTAGCACCAGCAGTCAGTAGCAGTAGTAGTTAGTAGCGACCAGCAGTAGTAGCACCAATAGTAGTAGTAGTAGTAGTAGTAGCACCAGCAGGTAGTAGTAGTAGTAGCACCAGCAGTAGTAGTAGCACCAGCAGTAGTAGTAGTGAGTAGTAGTATAGCAGCTAGTAGTAGTAGTAGTAGTAGTAAGTAGCACCAGCAGTAGTAGATAGTAGTAGTAGTAGCACCAGCAGTAGTAGTAGCACCAGCAGTAGTAGTAGTAGTAGTAGTTAGTAGCACTAAGTAGTAGTAGTAGTAGTAGTAGTCACAGGTAGTAGCAAGTAGTAGTAGTAGCACCAGCAGTAGTAGCACCAGATAGTAGTAGTAGTGAGTAGTAGTAGCACCAGCAGTAGTAGTATAGTAGTAGTAGTAGTAAGCACCAGCAGTCAGTAGTAGTAGTAGCACCAGCAGTAGTAGTTAGTAGTAGCACAGCAGTAGTAGCACCAATAGTAGTAGTAGTAGTAGTAGGCACCAGCAGTAGTAGTAGTAGTAGTAGTAGTCACCAGCAGTAGTAGCACAGAACAGATATGAAGTAGAGTTAGTAGTAGCACCAGCAGTAGTAGTAGTAGTAAGTAGTAGCACCAGAGTAGTAGTATGTAGTAGCACCAGCAGTAAGTAGTAGTAGTAGTAAGTAGCACAATAGTAGTAAGATAGTAGTAAGTAGCACCAGCAGTAGTAGCACCAATAGTAGTAGTAGTAGTAGTAGCACCAGCAGTAGTAGTAGTAGTAGTAGTAGTAGTAGTAGTAGCACCAGCAGTAGTAGTAAGTAGTAGTAGCACCAAGCAGTAATAGTAGTAGTAGCACCAGCAGTAGTAGCAGTAGTAGTAGTAAGTAACGAGTAGAGTGCACCAGCAGTAGTAGTAGTAGTAGCACCAACTGTATTAGTAGTAGTAGTAGCACCAGTAGTAGTAGCAGTAGTAGTAGTAGTAGTAGCACCAGCAGTAGTAGCACCAATGTAGTAGTAGTAGTAATAGTAGCACCAGCAGTAGTAGGACCAGTAGTAGTAGTAGTAGTAGTAGTAGCACAGCAGTATAGCACCAATAGTAGTAGTAGTAGTAGCACAGCAGTCGAGTAGTAGTAGTGTAGCACCAAATAGTAGTAGTAGTATAGTATAGCACAGCAGTAGTAGCACCAATAGTAGTAGTAGTGTAGTAGCCAGTAGTAGTAGTAGTAGTAGTAGTAGTAGTAGTAGTAGTAGTAGTAGTAGTATAGTAGTAGTAGCACAGCAGTAGTAGCACAATAGTAGTAAGTAGTAGTAGCCCAGTAAGTAGTAGTAGTAGTAGTAGTAGTAGTAGTAGCCAAGCAGTAGTAGCACCAATAGTAGTAGTAGTAGTAGTCACCTGTACTCATCCTGAACAATGGATTAAGTGAGCAAATTAAATGAATCTTCCTTATTTGTTGAGTGCTCCAAATAAGAGGTGTTTTACTCTGCCTCTTTACTCTGTCTTGTCATGTTATCTTTCTTGGCAGTCAACCATAACCTCAACGTTATTGAGAAGGTTATATCACAGGCTGTATCGCAACCGACGTAATTGGGAGTTCCATAGGGCAGCGCACAATTGGCCCAGCGTTGTCCGAGTTTGGCTGTGTTGGCCATCATTGTAAATAAGAATTTGTCCTAACTGACTTGCCTAGATAAATAAAGGTTAAATAAAATATTTTACGTCTTCAAATGTTGAAACCAACAGATCATGATAACATGTGACTCCTATATGGCTCTTTGTGGGCTTGGGCCTCCAGTATCACCCTGACTCCCACCTGGCTGTCTTTGTGGGCTTGGGCCTCCATTAACACCCTGACTTCTCCCTGGCTGTCTTTGTGGGCTTGGGCCTCTAGTATCACCCTTACTCCCACCTGGTGTCTTTGTGGGCTTGGGCCTCCATTAACACCCTGACTCCTGCCTGGCTGTCTTTGTGGGCTTGGGCCTCCAGTATCACCCTGACTCCTGCGTGGCTGATCTTTGTGGGCTTGGGCCTCCATTAACACCCTGACTCCCACCTGGCCGTCTTTGTGGGCTTGGGCCCCCATTAACACCCTGACTCCCACCTGGCTGTCTTTGTGAGCTTGGGCTTCCATTAACACCCTGACTCCTACCTGGCTGTCTTTGTGAGCTTGGGCTTCCATTAACACCCTGACTCCCACCTGGCTGTCTTTGTGGGCTTGGGCCTCCAGTATCACCCACTGTTTGTTGAGATAATGGTTGGGCTGACTGTTCACCTCTGTGCCAATACAACAGGGCCATTTGGCCTGAATGAACACCAGACCTGTCTGCTGTATCAGCCGCTGCCAGCAGCATGGTTCTAGCAGATTAGGTTCCATAGCTTCAGTGCCATCCAGGTTGTTGTGCCCAGCTCAATCCATTATCAATGGGCTACCTGATGCTTAAGAAGCGTTGACATGCCACAGGCAGACATGGGTATGAAACCGATACACATATCACAGCAAAGCAGGGCACAGCCTTTATTTATTATTATTWTTTTTTATTTTTTTTTCACCTTTATTTAACCAGGTAGGCTAGTTGAGAACAAGTTCTCATTTGCAACTGCGACCTGGCACTGAATGGCTGTGATATTGATGCATAGATGGAATTTGATCTAATTGATTTCAATGAAGCAGAATGGCACATGATCATATTGCCTTCTAATAATGTCCTGACGAGTCCTTGTTCTTACCTACTCTACAATACTGTAGAAATACACAGAAAGGAAGTATGGTAACTGGGGGGACTTGAAGTGTACTACTGACCTGTTTGAGACGTACGTGAATCTATTTATACATTTAAAGAGAACATTTTGTAAACAGTTGTCACAAACAATCATGTAATTGGCCCTACAAGTCTCTTCTGCATGATGCATTGCAGTATGGTCCAATTAGAGCAGGGCAATTGTTCTGGTTTCTATTGGTCACTGATCAAATCGGATGTTTCATGAACTAAATAGGTTTTCAACTTACTCAGTGATGCACCTTATCTGTCTTGCATTCAAAGAGGTAGAATACTATACTCACTCTCATACACATACGAATCTATATTGACAAATGAATTACAGAACAGAAAGGAAAATCTATTCAATTCAATACAGTTGATGGTACTTTATTCTTGTGATCTCTGAATTGAGTCTTAATCAAAGAAATTGTAAGCTAGAATCCTTAGTTGAAACAATAACAAAGCAGTCACCCCTGCCTCTTTTTTTGGTAAAAAGCTGAGGGATGAGCATGGAGAGAATGTAACTACTCAAATTCATAGACAGAGCTATGGATGCAAGTACTGACGATATATGGTGTCAAAATGATAGTTCTAACCATGTTTCGAAGCTATACAGTGCTTGTTTACATTTACATTGTTTACAAACATTGGAGTAAAACAAGCCTATTTTGGGTTCTCATTGGATATGACCGTTGAACTAAGCTCACAACGCATTTCTAAGTTATAGACACTACCGTTCAAAAGTTTGGGGTCACTTAGAAATGTCCTTGTTTTTGAAAGAAAAGAGTTCCTCTGTCCAGTGTCTGTGTTCTTTTGCCCATCTAAATCTTTTATTTTTATTGGCCAGTCTGAGATATGGCTTTTTCTTTGCAACTCTGCCTAGAAGGCCAGCATCCTGGAGTTGCCTCTTCACTGTTGAAGTTGAGACTGGTGTTTTGCGGGTACTATTTAATGAAGCTACCAGTTGAGAACTTGTGAGGCGTCTGTTTCTCAAACTAGACACTCTCATGTACTTGTCCTCTTGCTAAGTTGTGCACCGGGGCCTCCCACTCCTCTTTCTATTCTGGTTAGAGCCAGTTTGTGCTGTTCTTTGAAGGGAGTAGTACACAACGTTGTACGAGATCTTCAGTTTCTTGGCAATTTCTCGCATGGAATAGCCTTAATTTCTCAGAACAAGAATAGACTGACGAGTTTCAGAAGAAAGGTCTTTGTTTCTGGCCATTTTGAGCCTGTAATCGAACCCACAAATGCTGATGCTCCCGATACTGAACTAGTCTAAAGAAGGCCAGTATTATTGCTTCTTTAATCAGAACAACAGTTTTCAGCTGTGCTAACATCATTGCAAAAGGGTTTTCAAATGATCAATTAGCCTTTTAAAATTATAAACTTGGATTAGCTAACACAACGTGTCATTGGAACACAGGAGTGATGGTTGCTCATAATGGGCATCTGTACGCCTATGGAGATATTCCCTTTAAAAATCAGCTACAATAGTCATTTACAACATTAACAATGTCTACACTGTATTTCTGATAAATTTTATGTTATTTTAATGGACAAAAAATGTGCTTTTCTTTCAAAAACAAGGACATTTCTAAGTGAACCGAAACATTTGAACGTGTGTGTGTGTGTGTGCGTGTGTGCGTGTGTGCGTGCGTGCGTGCGTGCGTGTGTATATATATATATATAATCATTTATATAATCAAGTCAAAAAATGGATATAGCAGCATAGGATCCTAGCTTTAAGGTTGTTTGTTGTTTTTCTCAACTACATCTATTCTTTATAGTAATAGCACAAAATGGTCTTAAATTTATAATCCATAACCGAATGTAGCTCTTTTGGGACACATTATCTGCCAACGTTGAGCATTAAAAATGAATGGGAAAGAGTGAAACTTATTTTTTTCCACGAGAGAGAGGTTAAGAGAGGACACCAATCATCAATACGCACAATGTGACCCAGGAGACAAAGAGATTGCTTTAGAAGCAGGAGGTGAGGGAGAGAACAGCTACAGATAACTCTCACAGTCCAGCCTTTTTCTCACACTGATCCCACTCTAGAGGACAAACAGCCTTGGCTCCCCCATTGCCCTGCATTGATGTTCCAGTCCGGAGTATAAAACTGTATCAAAGAAATATAGACAGAAATAAAAAGAGATTACCTTCTGTTAATGGGCACTATCTATAAATCATTACAGAATCATCATTATGGTATAAATAATGTATTTCTGCCTCTATCTCCACCAATTTTTTAGTAATGTATTTCTGCCTCTATCTCCACCAATCTTTTAGTAATGTATTCATGCCTCTATCGCCACCAATCTTTTAATAATGTATTTCTGCCTCTATCTCCACCAATCTTTTTACATGACTCACTCTCTCTCACCCGTGCTCTATTCATGCCCCACACAGCATCTTTTCTCTCCTTACTCTAACACTTCCCTGGATTTACAGGACGGGGGGAAAAGGAGACATAATTGAAATCTAATGGAGTCAATGAGGCAAGCAGTGGAGACGTTATCCTGGGTGGAGGCAGGGTGGAGGTGAGAGAAAGAGGAGGCTGGGTAAATGAGGATGTACACTGACTCAGAGCACCACAACTGTGTGAAGGACACATCAAAATCCAGACACACACTTGTGTCACATTACTTTATTAGTTTTGCTTTCCTTGTATCCTTGCATCCCATTTCATTAAGAAGCTTACATTCAGTGCAGAGGAATGCAATTTGCTGTCATGCTAGTAAGATAGTGATGATGGATAATACATCAACAACATAGCTCAGGCAGTAGGAAGCTCTCTCATCCATTTATATGCAGATGATACTTATACTCAACTGGCCCCTCCCCGGATTTTGTGTTAAACACTCTACAACAAAGCTTTCTTAGTGTCCAACAAGCTTTCTCTTCCCTTAACCTTGTTCTGAAAATCTCCAAAACAAAGGTCATGTGGTTTGGTAAGAAGAATTCCTCTCCCCACAGGTGTGATAACTTCCTCTGATGGTTTAGAGCTTGAGGTAGTCACCTCATACAAGTTCTTGGGAGTATGGCTAGATGGTACACTGTCCTTCTCTCAGCACATTTCAAAGCTCCAGGCTAAAGTAATCGCTCCTCTTTCACCTCAGCTGCCAAACTAACCCTGATTCAGATGACCATCCTACCCATGCTAGATTATGGATACGGCAGGTAAGGGTGCTCTCGAGCGGCTAGATGTTCTTTACCATTCGGYCATCAGATTTGCCACCAATGCTCCTTATGGGACACGTCACTGCACTCTATACTCTTCTGTAAGCTGGTCATCTCTGTATACCCGTCGCAAGACCCACTGGTTGATACTTATTTATAAAACCCTCTTAGGCCTCACTCCCCCCTATCTGAGATATCTACTGCAGCCCTCATTCTCCACATACAACACCCGTTCTGCCAGTCACATTCTGTTAAAGGTCCCCAAAGCACACACATCGTCTTTTCAGTTCGCTGCAGCTAGCGACTGGGACAAGCTGCAACAAACACTCAAACTGGACAGTTTTATCTCAATCTCATCATTCAAAGACTCAATCATGGACACTTACTGACAGTTGTGGCCTCTTTGCGTGATGTATTGTTGTCTCTACCTTCTTGCCCTTTGTGCTGTTGTCTGTGCCCAACAATGTTTGTACCCTGTTTTGTGCTGCTGCCATGTTATGCTGCTGCCATGTTGTTGTCATGTTGTGTTGCTACGATGTTGTTGTCATGTGTTGCTGCCATGTTATGTTGTTGTCTTAGGTCTCTCTTTATGTAGTGTTGTGTTGTCTCTCTTGTCGTGATGTGTGTTTTGTCCTACATTTTTATTGAATTWATTTTTATATTTAATCCCAGCCCCCATCCCCGCAGGAGGCCTTTTGCCTTTTGGTAGGCCATCATTGTAAATAAGAATTTGTTCTTAACTGACAAGCCTAGTTAAATAAAGGTAAAATAAAAATAATACAGTATTTTGACATGGAATAGCAAACGAATACTTACAGAATCATCTATCCTTTAAATGTTTTGTTAAGTAGTTCAATGTCAAAAAATTATGTTGCTCTACAGGCATTTCCCACTGCACTATCCCAACCTGGACTAGGGGTTAGACGTAACATAGTAAATGAAARTCCGGGATACTCCAATTAGTATGATATGTTACATTTCTTATGGTATGTATTAATTTGTGGATGTCCATTAACCATTTTGTATGATATGTTACGGATTGGAAATAGTACAATATGTTACGAATTGCAATTCTTACAACGTTCCAAATTTGCTTAATGTTTATTATGTTACAAATTCCAATTTGTTGTGGCTAATGCTAATGTTAGCTAGGTGGCTAACGTTATCTAGGCTAGGGATTAAAGAGCGACTGCCTTTAAAAAGCAACGAATCCCTTTGAAAATGGCCAATGTGGCATTGATATGAGTCAGAAACAGTTATTCTAGTGTCAAACTTGACTATAAAGTGTAAATAGGATAATTTTGGTCTCATCTAAAACGGAGTTTGGAACATCCGTGTGTCACAACGGGTAAATGAAGGTTGGGTTTTAATTTGACGATGTACATTTGCCCACTAACTTGAGATGAACAGCTGCGTTGATTGCTCTCTATCCAATAGCATAGACAGCGAGACAGACCTGCCTAGCAGCCTGACTTTGTTTACATAAGACAACATGTCTCACATTTTTTTTAACTTRAGAAATACTGCACCAAACACCTTAGTTAGATGTAAAATTGCGCAACTAAAACATCCTCTGCAAAAACGGCAAAATTAATTACAGATTTCTTGAWTTTTTTTTATTAATTCTGGGAATTTTGGGGGAGTGAAATAGGTTTCCACATCTACAGTGTCTCATGAGGGACAACCAAACTGGTCAGGAAACACACCTCCAAGACAATTATTTTGAGCAACAGAAAAACACATGCTAATCGGCGTGTTCAGTGGCTCTTTAAGGTTAGGGTTAGGAGTTAGGTTAGGGTTAGGAGTTAGGTTAGGGATAGCGAACATGCTAAGTAGTTGCAAAGTTGCTTATTAGCTAAAATGCTAAAGTTGTCTGTGATGAAAATATACACCTACCCATTCCCCCCCCCCGACCAACCACCCTACTTGTGTTTGCAGTTAGGTAACCTGTCTTATTTCACCATACCAAACGTAATATATCATACTAATTTCAGTGTCGCGGATTTTCATATACTATGTTATATGTATGGTCTATGAGACCAGTTTGACTATCCTCACCATCTCAAATGTAAAAAACACCAGTCTTTTAAGATTACTGCTGATCATTCAGATAATATKATCTGTTTCTCAAGTCATCACTGTGGCAGGCCTAGTAAATCATATGTAATATTAATATGAGCTCCCAGTAATTACATTATGAGATGTTTGATTTGTAGTTTAGGCCTAATACAGTGCCTTCAGAAAGTATTCACACCCCTTGACTTTTTTTACATTGTTGTGTTACAGCCTGAATTTAAAATGGATTAAATATAGATTTTGTTGTCACAAGCCTACACACAATACCCCATAATGTCAAAGTGGAATTATGTATTTAGAAATGTTTACAAGTTAAYCAAAAATGAAAAGCAAAAATCTCTTGAGTCAATAAGTATTCAACCCCTTTGTTATGGCAAGACTAAATAAGTYCAGGAGTAAACATTTGCTTAACAGGGCATAGTAAGTTGCATGGACTCACTCTGTGTTCAATAATAGTGTTTAACATGATTTTTTGAATTACTACCCCGTCTCTTTACCCCTCACATGCAATCATCTGTAAGGTCCCTCAGTCGAGCAGTGAATTTAAAACACAGATTCAACCACAATGGACGGGACGTTTTCCAATGTCTCGCAAAGAAGGGCACCTATTGGTAGATGGGTAAAAAAAAGAAGCAGACATTGAATATCCCTTTGAGCATGGTGAAGTTAATAATTACACTTTGGATGGTGTATCAACTCAGTCACTAGAAAGATACAGGCGTCCTGTCTAACTCATTTGCCGGAGAGGAAGGAAACCACTCAGGGATTTCACCATGAGACCAATAGTGACTTTATTAAAACAGTCACAARGTTTACTGGCTGTGATAGGAGAAAACTGAGGATGGATCAACAATATTGTAGTTACTCCACAATACTAACCTAAATGACAGAGTGAAAAGAAGGAAGCCTGTACAGAATAAAAAATATTCTAAAACATGCATCCTGTTTGCAACAAGGCACTAAAGTAATACTGCAAAAAATGCGGCAAAGCAATTAACTCTTTGTCCTGAATACAAAGTGTTATGTTTGGGGCAAATCCAATACAACACATTACTGTGTACCACTCTCCATATTTTCAAGCATAGTGTTATGGGTATACTTGTAATCGTAATGGACTGGGGAGTTTTTCAGGATAAAAAATAAATGTAGCCTAAGCACATGCAAAAAAAAAAATCCTAGAGGAAAACCTGGTCAGTCTGCTTTTCACCAGACACTAGAAGATGAATTCACCTTTCAGCAGGACAATAACCTAAAACACAAATCTACACTGGAGTTGCTTACCAAGAAGAAATTGAATGTACTGGAGTGGCCTAGTTAGAGTTCTGACTTAAATCTACTTGAAAATCTATGGCAACATTTGAAAATGGCTGTCTAGCAGTGATCAACAACCAACTTGACAGAGCTTGAATAATTTTTTAAAGATTAATGTGCAAATATTAAACAATTCAGGTGACCAAAAACGTACCCAGAAAGCCTCATACCTGTAGTTGCGCCCAAAGGTGCTCCCAGAAGTGTTGGCTCAGGGGTGTGAATTCCTATGTAAATTAGATATTTCTGTATTTCATTTTCAATTAATGGTCAATAAAAATCTCTAAAACATGTTTTTACCATGTTATCACGGGGTATTGTGTGTAGATTTAGAATTCAGGCTGTAACAACAAAATGTTAAATAAGTCAAGGGGTATGAATACTTTCTGAAGGCACTATGCATTGAATGACAGTCATTTCTAATAGGTAGATTGAAATCATTTTGGACATCTCTCAAGAGCATGTTAAGTTTAATACATTTGTTTTTGCATGTTTCCCATGTTGCTTTAGCAGGGATTGATATTTCCATAGCCCTCCACACGTTCCTATTGTGACAGGAGGAGGGTGCAGCTGCTATGTGCATTTTGTGAGGTCCTCTGATAAATAATAATGAGCTCCCGAGTGGCGCAGCGGTCTAAGGCACTACATCTCGGTGCAAGAGGTGTCACTACAGTTCCTGGTTCCTGTATCACATCCAGCCGTGATTGRGAGTCCCACAGGGCGGCGCAAAATTGGCCCAGCGTCGTCCGGGTTTGGCCGAGGTAGGCCGTCATTGTAAATAAGAATTTGTTCTTAACTGACTTGCCTGGTTAAATAAAGGTTATAAAATAAGAACATCTCCAAGATTCTTTCCAACATCATCTAAAGCACTAATGCTCCAACAACAGGATATCCATCACAATGAACAGTTTGTTTTGACAATCAATAGCATTATCAACAATAAGTGCTGACAATTGAAGGAGGGTGTGGCCTCGGAGAACTAGAGTGGACATGGTGGGAGATGGGCACTCACGCCACACACACACACACACACACACACACCACACACACACACACACACACACACACACACCACACACACACACACACACACACACACACACACACACACACACCACACACACACACACACACACACACACACTTTCATGATTCAGTTTCACATAATTTGACTAAGCCACATGTCCTCCCACCACACACCAACTGTACACGTATAAAAGAGATCTGCTGGAAACACATTTAAATGAAAAACCCCGTTCCACTCAGGTATCATCTGGAAATAATGACCAAGTCGGCATGGAAGGGAGACATTGTGTAGAAGCTTTAGCACACTGATTATTATGAGATGACAGTCATTCACAACACAGTATCTACACTCAGTTGAAAGCCTCAGAGTGCAGAGTGTTCATAAGCTACATGAGGGACTTTCACTGGCCCATCAGCCCCAGTTATCCCCCGCAGTGATGTTGGTATCATACTGTGTCATTATGACAAAGCTGAGCTTACTGTCTATCTCTCATTGCTACAACTGTATGGGACCCAACCTGTGAATTCCGCCCTTAAATGAACTCATTTTTTTCTTGCCTCTTTTAAATCAAGAGCACATCAGACAGATTTTTCATCTAGTCACGCAGGGATTCAAACCAGCAACCTTTAAGTTCTCCGGTGTGACACATCACGACAAACTGAATTGGTACCCACACAGACAGCGTCGTGAAGAAGGCGCAGCGCCGCGCCTCTTCAACCTCCAGGAGGCTGAAGAAATTCGGCTTGTCACCAAAAGCACTCACAAACTGTCTACAGATGCACAATCGAGAGCATTCTGTCGGGCTGTACACCGCCTGGTACGGGCAACTGCTCGCGCCCACAACCGTAGGCACTCCAGAGGTAGTGAGGTCTGCAAGAACGGCATCACCGGGGAAACTACCTGCCCTCGCAGGACACCTACACCACCCGATGTCACGAGGAAGGCCATAAAGATCATCAAGGACAACAACCACCCAAGCCACTCCTGTTCACCCCGTATCATCCAGAAGGGAGTCAGTACAGGTGCATCAAAGCAGGGACCGAGAGACTGAAAAAACAGCTTCTATCTCAGGCCATTCAGACTGTTAAACACCACCACTAACATTTAGCGGCCGCTGCCAACATACTGACTCAACTCCAGCCACTTAAAAATGGGAATTGATTGGAAATTATGTAAAAATGTACACTAGCCACTTTTAAACAATGCCACTTAATATAAGTTTACATACCCTACATACCCATCTCACTATATTACCTGTACGATCGTAGTATCATCTACTGCATCTTGTCATCTTTATGTGAAGACATGACCACCTAGCACTTTTAAACATATGCCCACGTTTATGTTTACCATGTTACCCACTACAGTACTCATCTCTCATAGGATTATACCGTCTACTCTATACCCATCTTACTGCCGATCTTGCCAGTGCCGTTCTGTTACCACCCACTCAGTTCATATATCTTCAGTTACATATTCTTTATCCTCTTTACACTTGTGTGTGTATTTAACGTAGTAGTTGTGGAATTTTAGGTTAGAAGATACTTGTTGGTTATTACTGCATTGTCGAACTAGAAGCACAACATTTCGCTACACTCGCATTAACATCTGCTAACCATGTGATTGTGACTAATAAAATTTTGATTTGATTTGATTTAAATCCTTAACCGCTAAACAGTTAGTCAATTAGACGTGCATCACAGCACATTAGTCAGTTGCTCAATGAGGCCATGAATGAGACAGAAATTAGTCCAGGTGTCAATGAGCCATGCATGAGACAGACATTAGTCAGTTAGTCAATGGCAGGCCATGATAGAAGATCATCAGTTAGTCAATAGACCATGCAGATGAGATGTAGACAGTCAGTTAGTCATGAGGCCATAAATGAGAGAGACATGTTAGTCAGTTAGTCAATGAGCCATGTATGAGACAAGACCGTCAGTTAGTCAATGAGCATGAATGAGAGAGACATTCAGTCAGTATAGTTCAATGAGCCATGGTATGAGACAGACCGTCAGTTAGTCCATGAGGCCATGCATTGAGACACAGACATAGCTCCAGGCGATTATGTTAGTCCAATCTGAGGCCAGGCATTGGGGGGACAGAATCGTCAGTTAGTCAACGAGGGAAAAGTAATCCCTACAATGACGTGTATGATAATTAGATTTGCAAAGGTGTCAATTTTGGAGTTGGAACTAAGGAAGTATTTTAATTAAGGAGCGAGTGTGTGTAGAGATGATATCAGAGTGTATAAAAGTGGCCAGTAAGGAGTGAGTGTTCCTCCTGACTGTTCTGTTGCCTCTAATGGAGACAGTGACCTTCCTGATGGAAAACCTCTCTGGGGAGGTAGGAATTAGACATGCTCAAAAAAATCCCTCTCTCTCATCTCTCTCTCTCTCTCYGCAAGGATACTCCTCTCCTAAGAATATCCCACAGTTTGTCAGTATTGCATTTCATTCACGTCATGTCTCTGAGCTTCCACAGTTATTTGAGCAAACCATAGATGAGTAATGATTACGATATCCTAACCGTCTCCCTGAGRTGTCTTGTATTCTGCATTTATTGGCTAAAGTCCAAGGATATCCAAAATGTCGGATAATGTTCTGTATTAATGGCCATGTAAGTAAATGTATGGATACACCCTACTAACCATATATGCAGATATGGCAGATGTGGACTCAAACAGGTCCCAGCTGTACAATACCATCGAAATCTGACTCCTTTTCCAGGMAATAGTTATGACGTAGAGCTACATTTCTCTGAGAAACCCTCAGTTCCCATTGGGTATCTCAGCCAGAGCAACTGGCCTACATTGTACCTGTAATTAGCTGCTTACTATTTAAAGATCAAATCAATTATGCTGTAACACATCATTCAGCCACCTGTTGGGTAAACATTATTGAATGATTCTGTCCAGTTTGGCTAATCAAAAATATTTGTGRTGAAAGAATACTACAGTATGCCATTAAAATACTTTTTTTCATTTGGAAGGAGCACATAATACTGTACGCAGTGGTTAAGATGCTTTCATTCTCTGGAGGCAGTTTAGCTTATCGTCCTTTTTATTTTATTTGGTCCAATCAGAGTGAGATATTAGGCGTAATGGAGAAGCCACTGTATTACCAACTTATCTTGATGATCTAACCACCATCTACTCTGGTTTCTTTAGTGCTGTGGTACTTTTACTCATTTATTCAATACTAACTACCATCTACTCTGGTTTCTTTAGTGCTGTGGTACTTTTACTCATTTATTCAATACTAACTACCAATCCTGTGGCAAAATTAAAATAGTGTTATAGTATTGTATGCTACTGTATTGTAAGGTATGATCAGAATCCGTATCAGAATCACCTTTATTCGGTAATACATTTACATATAATGTACCCAGAACTTGATTTGGTGAAATGGTGTTGCTGCAGTAGACAGAATATAAATCAAAT
Source organism: Salvelinus sp. IW2-2015 (assembly GCF_002910315.2). Lineage (NCBI taxonomy): Eukaryota > Metazoa > Chordata > Actinopteri > Salmoniformes > Salmonidae > Salvelinus > Salvelinus sp. IW2-2015. The sequence continues at coordinate 3,004,974 of NC_036857.1, read as the reverse complement.
CAAMGTTTATTGGTCGCATACACAGTTTAGCAGATCTTATAGCGGGTGCAGCGAAATGTTTGTGTTTCTAGCTCCTACCAGTGCAGTAAAAATGTCAGACAAGTACACAAATAATCAAAAACGAAAAACAATCACAAATGTCAGGACTAATCTAGTTAACAACATAAATAACACTATCAGTAATTCATCCAAATTCAGTCTATACCAACACCAACAATACAGTTGAAGCATGAAGTTAACATACACTTAGGTTGGAGTCATTAAAACTTGTATTTCAACCATTTCTTGTTAACAAACTATAATTTTGCCAAGTCGGTTAGGACATCTACTTGGTGCATGACACAAGTCATTTTTCCAACAATTGTTTACAGACAGATCATTTATCTTATAATTCACTTTATCACATTTCCAGTGGGTCAGAAGTTTACATTCACTAAGTTGACTGTGCCTTTAAACATCTCGGAAAATTCCAGAAAATTATGTCATGGTTTTAGAAGCTTCTGATAGGCTAATTGACATCATTTGAGTCAATTGGAGGTGTACCTGTGGATGTATTTCAAGGCCTACCTTCAAACCTTCAAAATATACACCCTAGCCAAATACATTTAAACTCAGTTTTTCACAATTCCTGACATTAATCCTACTAAAAATTCCCTGCCTTAGGTCATTGAGGATCACCACTTTATTTTAAGACTGTGAAATGTCAGAATAATAGTAGAGAGAATTACTTATTTCAGCTTTTATTTCTTTCATCACATTCCCTGTGGGTCAGACGTTTACATACACTAAATTAGTATTTGGTAGCATTGCCTTTAAATTGTTTAACTTGGGTCAAACGTTTTGGGTAGCCTTCCACAAGCTTCCCACAATAAGTTGAGTGAATTTTGGCCCATTCCTCCTGACAGAGCTCGTGTAACTGAGTCAGGTTTGTAGGCCTCCTTACTCGCACACACTTTTTCAGTTCTGCCCACAAAGTTTCTGTAGGTTTGTGGTCAGGGCTTTGTGATGGCCACTCCAATACCTTGACTTTGTTGTCCTTAAGCCATTTTGCCACAACTTTGGAAGTATGCTTGGGGTCATTCTCCATTTGGAAGACCCATTTGCGACCAAGCTTTAACTTCCTGACTGATGTCTTGAGATGTTGCTTCAATATATCCACTTAATGTTCCTCCTCATGATGCCATCTATTTTGTGAAGTGCACCCACTGGAATTGTGATACAGTGAATTGTAAGTGAAATAATCTGTCTGTAAACAATTGTTGGAAAAATGACTTGTGTCATGCACAAAGTAGATGTCCTAACCGACTTGCCAAAACTATAGTTTGTTAACAAGAAATTTGTGGAGTGGTCGAAATACAAGTTTTAATGACTCCAACCTAAGTGTATGTAAACTTCCGACTTCAACTGTATATGCTAGATTTAGAGTTATTTAGCAACTTTAGTTGTGACTGATACAAACCTCAGAATGTCTTAGAAAATAAAACATACATGGGATGCATAATGCGACTACAGGCTATTGATGATTTGAGAAAGTTGCAAAAAAAAGCCTAAGCTCTTTTCCTTGCCTCAAGCTGCACAGCTGTTCTCTCATCAAGTGATCATCATATTTACACCCATCAGATTATTCTCAATTTAATCTTGTCTTTACTAATATGTATAATTAGTTTTGCTTTAGAATGGCCCATTATCCAATGGGCAGGAACAGGGATGTCATCTGTATGCACTCGGTCAGTGAATGGAGGCCCACCGGTCAGTTTTTCAATCATGCCGGGTAGGCTACTTTGGTTTTATAGAGGAGCATGTGTTTAATATGAGCAGCTGAGAAATACATATAAGAACAAATATTTCACTTCTCGCATTAACCACTGTTTGTATCACGACTCAGGAGAAGACCCAGATGCAGACAGTTTCAAAATAACAAAAGTATATTACAAAAACTGGGGCAGGCAAACGACAGGTCAAGCAGAGCTCAGTAATCCAGAGCAGAGTCAGAAAGGTACAGAACGGCAGGCAGGCTCAGGGTCAGGGCAGGCAGAATAGATAGAATAAAAAAATGGGAAAGATAGGAGCACGGGAAAAACTCTGGTGGGCTTGATGAATCAAAATGAACTGGCAACAGACAAACAGAGAACACAGGTGTAAATACACTGGGGATAATGGGGAAGATGGGCGACACCTGGAGGGGGGTGGAGACAAGCACAAAGACAGGTGAAACAGATTAGGGTGTGACAGTTTGAGGAGCATGCTCTCGCTGCGCGACAGGTGATTCTGCCCAAACTCTGTATGCCATGGGCTCTCCAACCCTGTTCCTGCAGCTACCCAGTGCTTCATTTAGGAAACCAAGTGAAAATCTATTCGAGAACATCGATAGTAACATGTTTTTGCAACAAAACATACAGAATTTCACTAAGCTGTTGACAGCCCGTCTACGCTGTCGAGAAAAGACTAAAGGAGAGACAGGAGGAGATGGAAACGCACAGTGGTGAGATATTATATGTAGCTAAAGGTAATGTCTCAGCCTATTAATTATGAAAATATAAAAAATGCCATATTACTAGGTTATTCAAAATCAAATACAAATGCACTATAATTATAGGCTAACTGTGAGCCACCCTGCACAATCAATGAACCGACAGCATCGCCTAGGGCTATTGGTTCTCTCCCAGCTTCGTGGATAGACATTTTTGCATTTTGGAGCATAGCATAACGTATGTCACCAGTCCATCCAGTATGCATAATAATACAGTCCACACTCAAAGGCGTTTAACTTCTTCAAATTGATTATCACAGTGGGGTGAGTTTTAAAAGCAAGATACTGTTTTGATGATGATGTGTTTGATGTGATTTTTAGATTGTATTTGCATTGACGTCAGAGTGGTTAGAGGAACAGCAGAGCCCTGAGTACCAGGTCATTAGTGACCCGATGGTCATTAGCAAGTAGGGTACTACCAAAACATGTCCAGAGTACATAAAAGGAGATTACCGTGACTCAACGGTCATATGGAATTTTACTGTGGTCCTGACTCATGACTGCCGGTGTGTCGGTAATATGGTCACCGGAACAGCTATCTGCCTGGCACCTACCACCATACCCCGTTCAAAGGCACTTACATTTTTGTCTTGCCCATTCACCGTCTGAATGGCAAACATACACAATCCATGTCTCAGTTGTCTCCAGGCTTAAAAATCCTTCTTTAACCTGTCTCCTCCCCCTTCATCTACACTGATTGAAGTGGATTTAACAATAGACACCAATAAGGGATCATAGACTGACCAGGTGAATCCAGGTGAAAGCTACGTCACAGAAAGAGCAGGTGTTCTTAATGTTTTGTACACTCAGTGTATATTAGAATGAGATACAGTATGTGAAGAATGCAGTATGTAAATACACAGTATTAAAAGAAACAGGAAGTGTCCAGTGTTGAATTAAGCAATAAGGCACAGGGTGTGGTCATTTTTATTTATTTTTATTTAACCAGGCAAGTCAGTTAAGAACAAATTCTTATTTACAATGAAAACCTAGGAACATTGAGTTAACTGCCTTGTTCAGGGGCAGATCGACAGATTTTTACCTTGTCAGCACAGGGATTTGATCTAGCAACTGATCGGTTATTGGCCCAACGCTTTGACCACTAGGCTACCTGCCACCCAATCATTGCCCTGGCTAAGGGCTGTTCTTATGCACGACGCATCGTGGAGTTCCTGAACACAGCCCTTAGCCGTGGTATATTGGCCATATACCACAAACCTCTGAGGTGCCTTATTGCTATTATAAAGTGGTTACCAATGTAATTAGAGCAGTAATAATAAATGTTTTGTCATAACCTGGTATACGGTCTGATATACCACGGCTGTCAGCCAATCAGCATTCAGGGCTCGAATCACCTTGTTTATAATGTCTCTTTATACATGGGACAGCAGCGTTGGCTGGGTAGATGAAAAACATTAAACACAGGTGAAGAATTTACATGAATCCACAGTATGTACACTATAAACATGATCTGTGCTGAGGTTGTCATTCGCTATGAATAGTGGTTTGTTTTTGTTCCACTGTCTGTCCTCCCAGAGGCTGAGCAGATTTTGGAGGTGGCACTCAGAATTTTGAGAGTGCTTTCAAATGCAATTTCAGACACATTTCCATTCCATAGCTTTTAACTCATAACTTTGTGTCTGAATTCTACCCAGTCTATGTGAGCTCCTCATATTTCATTCATGAATCTTAAATTATATACACTTGGTCCCTATTTCACCAGACTAACATGTTCTGGGAAACAGAGTTATATAAAGGTCTCAAAGGCCTTGACTTTGCTATTGTATGCATCACACATACTGTCGTTGTTTTAGTATTATAGGTGGCTAATTCAATTTTAGTCCTTGTGTCTTCCGGGTGATTTGAACTAGTATGAAATAGAGACGGGCGTAAAAAGGGCATGTGCCAAACAAATTTCACAGTAAATCATAGTGTAATACATGTTTATGAACATTGGAAAATGCTATGATTAATAGTGAAGGAAATGTAACCGCGTGGTCGAAAAGCAAGTGTGCATATATTTCAGCATGGTTTCTTTCCTGGATAGCGGGCCAGGAAGTGTAATGTAGAGGTTAGTATGAGTACGTGAAGAATCACAAGTAAAGCTGTCGCCTGCTGTTAGAGGAAGCTGAGTGAGCGTTTGAAGTGATGGAATGAAGTGCTGTGCACAGGAGGGCTTTTTAAACCTCTCTGTAAATCATTCATGGAAAGGTGGAGATAAATTAAACATGAAACATGCCCTGCTCTCAGCTACAGGCCAACATGCCCTGCTCTCAGCTACAGGCCAACATGCACTGCTCTCAGCTACAGGCCAACATGCACTGCTCTCAGCTACAGGCCAACATGCATGGTGCTCGGATGGCAAGTATAATGACTCTTAATGTACTGTGTGAAGAATAGGGTCATTAGACTGCGTAGTAGTGCTGTAAGATTTTAACATAACATCACTGAATGGAAAATGAAAAAGTGTCAAGGGCTCATTTCTAACCAGGTTACTAAACATTACAGTAAAGGAAAGGAGGAAGGAAGGAAAGGCAATGTGTTGGTGGATGTGATGGGAGCTGAGGCCTCTTAGCTGAGTTAACAAGAATGTAAAACCAGCCACCAAACGTCCCTGGAGAACAGGAGGTGAAAAGAGCCCAGTGAACCACAGAAAGCGAACCCAGCCAGACTCTGGTAGATGTCTGATGGGCTGTATCTACCTGTCCTGTGATGTCTGTGCTATCTCTACCTGTCCTCTGTGGCTGTCTGTGGATGGTCTCTACCTGCCTCTGGTAGATTGAATGGCTAGTTCTCTACCTTCCCCTGTAGATGTTCTGATGGCTAGTCTCTACTGTCTCCTGTAGATGTTTCTATGGGTTAGTCTCTACCTGTCCCTGTATGCCATGTGTTGCTGGTATCTACCTGTCCCTGTAAGCCATGTGATTGGCGGTTTTACTCCCTGTGCCCTGTGATGGTTGTCTTACCTGTCCCTGTACCATGTGATGCTGGTTCTCTACCTGTCCCTGTAGGCCAATGTGATGGCTGGTCTCTACGCTGTCCCCTGTAGCCATGTGATGGCTGGTCCTACCTGTCCCCTGTAGCCATGTATGGCTGGTCTCTATCTGGTCCCTGTAGCCATGTGATGCTGGTCTCTCCTGTCCCTGTGATGTCTGATGTCTGTGTTGGTGTTCTCTGTAACAGTTACTGTTACCTCTTAATTTTTTCCATTGCTTGGTCTGGTTGGGTCTGGCTTGGTTTGGTCTGGCTTGGTTTGGCTTGGGTCTAGCTGGGTTTGGCTGGGTCTAGCTGGGTTTGGCTGGGTCTGGCTGCGGGTTCCTGGCTGGGTCTGGCTGGGTTAGCTGGGTCCCTGCGGGTTTGGCTTGGTCTGGTTGGTCTGCTGGGTTTGGCTTGGTTCTGGCTTGGTCTGGCTGGTCTGGCTGGGTCTGGCTGGGTTTCTGGCTGGTGGTTGGCTGGGTTCGCTTCTGTGGTTCACTGGGCTCTTTTCACCTCCTGTTCTCCAGGGACGTTTGGTGGCTGGTTTTACATTTTGTTAACTCAGCTAAGAGGCCTCAGCTCCCATCACATCCACAACACATTGCCTTTCCTTCCTTCCTCTTTCCTTCTGTAATGTTAGTAACCTGGTTAGAAATGAGCCTTGACACTTTTTCATTTCCATTCAGTGATGTTATGTAAAATTACGACACTACTACGCAGTCTAATGACCCTATTCTTCACACAGTACATTAAGAGTCATTATACTTGCCATCGAGCACCATGCATGTTGGCCTGTAGCTGAGAGAGCAGTGGCATGTTGGCCTGTAGCTGAGAGCAGCATGTTGGCCTGTAGCTAGAGCAGGATGTTGGCCTGTACTGAGAGCAGGGCATGTTGGCTGTAGCTGAGAGCAGGGCATGTTGGCCTGTAGCTGGAGCAGGGCATGTTGGCTGTAGCTGAGAGCAGTGCATGTTGGCCTGTAGCTGAGAGCAGTGCATGTTGGCCTGTAGTGGAGCCTGTAGCTGAGAGCAGTGCATGTGGCCTGTGCTGAGAGCAGTGCATGTTGGCTGTAGCTGAGAGCAGTGCATGTTGGCTGTAGCTGAGGCTGCATGTTGCTGTAACCTGATGAGCAGGGCATGTTGGCCTTTAGCTGAGAGAGCAGTGTGCCGTAGCTGAGAGCGTGCTGTGCCTGTAGCTGAGAGCAGGGCATGTTGGCCTGTAGCGTGAGAGCAGGGCATGTTGGCCTGTACGCTGAGAGCAGGGATGTTGGCTGTAGCTGAGAGCAGGCATGTTTCATGTTTAATTTTATCTCCACCTTTCCATGAATGTTTACAGAAGAGCGTTTAAAAAGCCTCCTGTGCACAGCACTTCATTCATCACTTAAACGCTTCAC
>NC_036857.1:2975489-2998052 GCF_002910315.2 Salvelinus sp. IW2-2015 | reverse complement strand
CTGGTCTCTACCGCCTGTAGTAGTCTGATGTCTGTGTTGGTGTTCTCTGTAACAGTTACTGTATTACCTCTTAATTTTTTCCATTGCTTGGTCTGGTTGGGTCTGGCTTGGTTTGGTCTGGCTTGGTTTGGCTTGTCTAGCTGGGTTTGGCTGGGTCTAGCTGGGTTGGCTTGGTTTTTTTCTGGCTTGGGGTTTTTTTCTGGCTGGTCTGGGTCGCTGGGTTTGCTTGTCTGGCTTGGTCAGCTGTTGCGTTTCTGGCTTGGTCTGGCTGGTTTGCTGGGTTTGCTGGGTTTGCTGGGTTTGGCTGGGTCTGGCTGGGTCTGGTGGGTCTGGCGGGTCTGGCTGGGTCTGGCTTGGTTTGGCTTGTTGCTTGTTGGCTGGTCTGGCTTGGTCTGCTTTTTTCTACAGGGACAGGTAGAGACTAGCCATCAGACATCTACAGGGACAGGTAGAGACTAGCCATCAGACAGCTACAGGGGCAGGTAGAGACTAGCCATCAGATAGCTACAGGGACAGGTAGAGACTAGCCATCAGACATCTACAGGGACAGGTAGAGACTAGCCATCAGATAGCTACAGGGACAGGTAGAGACTAGCCATCAGACATCTACAGGGACAGGTAGAGACTAGCCATCACATGGCTACAGGGGCAGGTAGAGACTAGCCATCACATGGCTACAGGGACAGGTAGAGACTAGCCATCAGACATCTACAGGGACAGGTAGACACTAGCCATCAGACATCTACAGGGACAGGTAGAGACTAGCCATCAGACAGCCACAGGGGCAGGTAGAGACTAGCCATCACATGGCTACAGGGGCAGGTAGAGACTAGCCATCAGACATCTACAGGGGCAGGTAGAGACTAGCCATCAGATAGCTACAGAGACAGGTAGAGATTACCTATCAGACAGCTATAGGGACAGGTAGAGACTAGCCATCAGACATCTACAGGGACAGGTAGAGACTAGCCATCAGATAGCTACAGAGACAGGTAGAGATTACCTATCAGACAGCTACAGGGACAGGTAGAGACTAGCCATCAGACATCTACAGGGACAGGTAGAGACTAGCCATCAGACATCTACAGGGACAGGTAGAGATTAGCCATCAGACAGCTACAGAGGCAGGTAGAGACTAGCCATCACATGGCTACAGGGGCAGGTAGAGACTAGCCAATGAGCTCCTCTTTTCCTCATCATCATTCCTTATCCACTTTTTTTGATTCACTTCAACAGTTTTCTCCATCCCATTGTTTCCACTCTGCACAGGACTGCACTGAGATTGCTGAAATATTAATAAGATAATACAGACTGCAGAAGCAGCCAATGAAATTTGACTTCAATGAAAAGCCCACCCTTTGATTATTATATCACTACTTCACTGATTGGAATAGAGAAACTCTTCCTTTAACTAACTGCCATGATTGCCATTAATATTAGTTTGAGCAGTGAGTCTTGATGCAGCCTCAATCACTATCAAGTCATTCATGGCAATTCAGCCATCTTCCTTCCATGAAGTGCCTCTGCCGTGCTTTCCCTCTCTCTGCAGTTAAATGTATCTGTTGTGTTTTTATTCACTATTGAAGGCAGGGATAACGACCCCCTATAAATCAATACCTAACGCAGTGAAGAATCCATGTTTGTGTCTTGGGGCCATTCTTATAGTATTTCAGTCACAATTACCTAGTTTAGTTTAGTTTATTTGATCATTTAAAACAAGGTACASATACAAATTACACACTTGATTAATACTCATTGAGGATAATCACAAAGAAGTATACAATTTCTATCCGTTGTGGTCCTCATGCCCCAAAGAACACATTTCCACCATTTAATTACACCAGGAGAGTCGCATGTTCTCTGTAATGGCTGTGCTATCATTGAAAATAAACAAGTGGGCATAAAAATAGAACCAGAGAATCCACAAAATAGTTCATCAGCTCCAGATCCGTTCCATTGACGGTTTCAAAGGCAAACAGATCAATATCTGATTGCTGTGCAGTTCAATACCTCACAAGCTTCCTGCAGGTACATATGACTGATCATTACGTATGTACTCTTCTCAAATTCTGAGAACGTCGTATAATGTGACTTTTTGTACAATGTGCATTATRTATATCCAGTATATATATATATATTATTTACATTTGATTGAAGTTAACAGAATCAAGTCCCATTATTGTTGCAGAATGAACCAATATTTCAGTACAGTTGCATTAAATGGTGATCCCATTCACACACGTGGGATTGTGCTGTATGTTTGTTTCGGTCAATGGTCATTGGCTGGTTGTAAATGGTAGGTTGAATGAATGTCAGAGTGCTGAATGCCGCTTTTGCCCACATTAATAATTCAAGTGAGGGAATAGATTCACCACAGCTTGTGTTTGTAATACTGTTTCTTTATGTGTCTTATTAGGCTGCTGTTGATCCTATATGTTCCTCCTCAGGCTGTGTCTGTGATCGTCGTAACCTTTTCTCTTCAGCCATTCATTTGTCTAATTAAAAATGTTGTCCAGGCACAGTATCCAGGTAGGATATAGTGAGAGCTATATGAWCATGAATTTTGTATTTGTAAGTGGTAGGGCAAACATGACACCACATAACTTTATTTTAACAGTGAAGACATTGAGAACTTGGTCTCTTTTTCAAATGTGCCCTGAATGATAAGACATAAATATACACATTATATAATAATATATACACTACCGTTTGGGGTCACTTAGAAATGGCCTTGTTTTTTAAAGAAAAGCATATTTTTTGTCCATTTAAATTACATCAAATTGATCAGAAATGCAGTGTAGACATTGTTAATGTTGTAAATGACTATTGTAGCTGGAAACGGCTGATTTTTAATGGAATATCTACATAGGCGTACAGAGGCCCATTATCAGCAACCATCACTCCTGTGTTCCAATGGCACGTTGTGTTAGCTAATCCAAGTTTATAATTTTAAAAGGCTAATTGATCATTTTAAAACCCTTTTGCAATGATGTTAGCACAGTTGAAAACTGTTGTCCTGATTAAAGAAGCAATAAAACTGGCCTTCTTTAGACTAGTTGAGTACCTGGAGCATCAGCATTTGTGGGTTCGATTACAGGCTCAAAATGGCCAGAAACAAAGAACTTTCTTCTGAAACTCGTCAGTCTATTCTTGTTCTGAGAAATTAAGGYTATTCCATGCGAGAAATTGCCAAGAAACTGAAGATCTCGTACAAGGCTGTGTACTACTACCTTCACAGAACAGCGCAAACTGTCTCTAACCAGAATAGAAAGAGGAGTGGGAGGCCCCGGTGCACAACTGAGCAAGAGGACAAGTGTATTAGTGTCTAGTTTGAGAAACAGACGTCTCACAAGTCCTCAACTGGTAGCTTCATTAAATAGTACCTGCAAAACACCAGTCTCAACGTAGAGTGAAGAGACGACTCCGGGATGCTKGCCGTCTAGGCAGARTTCCTCTGTCCAGTTTCTGTGTTCTTTTGCCCATCTTAATCTTTTCTTTTTATTGGCCAGTCTGAGATATGGCTTTKMCTTTGCAACTCTGGACTAGAATGCCAGCATCCCGGAGTTACCTCTTCACTGTTGACGTTGAGACTGGTGACCCTTTGCTATGAGACTCGAAATTGAGCTCAGGTGCATCCTNTAGAATGCCAGCATCCCGGAGTTACCTCTTCACTGTTGACGTTGAGACTGGTGACCCTTTGCTATGAGACTCGAAATTGAGCTCAGGTGCATCCTGTTTTCATTGATCATCCTTGAGATGTTTCTACAACTTGATTGGAGTCCACCTGTGCTAAATTCAATTGATTGGACATGCTTTCGAAAGGCACACACCTGTCTATATAAGGTACCACAGTTGACAGTAAATGTCAGAGCAAAAAGCAAGCCATGAGGTGGAAGGAATTGTCCGTAGAGCTCCAGGACAGGATTGYGTAAAGGCACAGATCTGGGGAAGGGGACCTAAAAATATCTGCAGCATTGAAGATCCCCAAGAACACAGTGGCCTCCATCATTCTTAAATGGAAGAAGTTTGGAACCACCAAGACTTTTCCTAGAGCTGGCCGCCCGGGCCAAACTGAGCAATCGGGGAAGAAGGGCATTGGCCAGGGAGGTGACCAAGAACTCGGTAGTCACTCTGACAGAGCTCCAGAGTTCCTCTRTGGAGATGGGAGAACCTTCCAGAAGAACAACCATCTCTGTAGCACTCCACCAATCAGGCCTTTATGGTAGAGTGGCCAGACAGAAGCCACTCCTCAGTAAAATGCACATGACAACCCACTTGGAGTTAGCCAAAAGGCACCTAAAGACTCTCTGGCCTGAATGCCAAGCGTCACATCTCGAGGAAACCTGGCACCATCCCTACAGTGAAGCATGGTGGTGGTAGCATAATGCTTTGGGGATGTTTTTCAGTGGCAGGGACTGGGAGACTAGTCAGGATCGAGGGAAATATGAACGGAGCAAAGTACAAAGAGGTCCTTGATGAAAACCTGCTCCAGAACACTCAGGACCTCAGCCAAGACAACGCAGGAGTGGCTTCGGGACAAGTCTGAATGTCCTTGAGTGTCCCAGCCAGAGCCCAGACTTGAACCCGGTCGAACATCTCTGAAGAGACATGAAAATATCTGTGCAGCGCCCCATCACAGAGCTTGAGAGGATCTGCAGAGAAGAATGGGAAAMACTTCCCAAATACAGCTTTGCCAAGCTTGTAGCGTCATACCCAAGAATACTCTAGGCTGTAATCGCTGCCAAAGGTCCTTCACCAAAGTACTGAGTAAAGGGTCTGAATACTTACACTACCGGTCAAAAGTTTGAGAACGCCTACTCATTCAAGGGTTTTTCTTTATTTTTTTATTTTTTTCTACATATAGAAAATATAGAAAATGTTTCTACATAGAATAATAGTGAAGACATCAAAACTATGAAATAACACATATGGAATCATGTTATAACCAAAAAAGTGTTAAACAAATCAAAATATATTTTATATTTGAGATTCTTCAAATAGCCACCCTTTGCCTTGATGACAGCTTTGCACACTCTTGGCATTCTCTCAACCAGCTTCATGAGGTAGTCACCTGTAATGCATTTCAATTAACAGGTGTGCCTTCTTAAAAGTTCATTTGTGAAMTGTCTTTCCTTAATGCATTTGAGCCAATCTGTTGTGTTGTGACAAGGTAGGGGGGTATACAGAAGATAGCTCTATTTGATAAGAGACCAAAGTCCATATATTATGGCAAGAACAGCTCAAATAAGCAAAGAGAAACAACAGTCAATACGGAAAATTTCAAGAACTTTGAAAGTKTCTTCAAGCGCTATGATGAAACTTGGCTCTCATGAGGACCACCACAGGAATGGAAGACCCAGAGTTACCTCCGCTGCAGAGGATAAGTATATTAGAGTTACCAGCCTCAGAATTTGCAGCCCAAATAAATGCTTCACAGAGTTCAAGTAACAGACACATCTCAACATCAACTGTCCAAGGAGATTGCGTGAAATCAGCCTCATGTCGAATTGCTGCAAAGAACCACTACTAATGCGACACAATAAGTAGAAGAAGAAGACTTCTGGGCCCAAAAACACGAGCAATGACAATTAGACAGGTGGAAATGTGTCCTTGAGTTCTGTAGTCCAAATTGGAGATTTTGGTCCCAACGCCGTGTCTTGTGAGACCCGTGTGGGTAACGGATGATCATTCCACATGTGTATTTCCAACCGTAAAGCATGGAGGAGGAGTGTTATGTTTGGGGTTGTTTGCTAAGTGAGACACTGTCTGTGTATTATTAGAATTCAAGCACACTTAACCAGCGTGGCTACGCACAGCATTCTGCAGTGATACGTCATCCCATCTGTTTGACTTAGTGGACTTTATTTGTTTTTCGCAACCCATGTTTGGGATGAGTCGGACCCCAGATGAAGGAAAAGCAGCCCCAACAAGTTGCTCAATCATAGTGGGGAACATGCCTTCAAGACTGTTGGGAAAAGCTTCCAGGTGAAGCTGCTTGAGAGATTGCCAAGATTGTGCAAAGCTGTCATCAAGGCAAAGGGTGGCTATTTGAAGAATCTCAAATATAAAATATATTTAGATTTTTTGGTTACAACATGATTCCATATGTGTTATTTCATAGTTTTGATGTCTTCACTATTATTCTACAATGTAGAAAATAGTAAAAATAAAGAAAAACCCTTGAATGAGTAGGTTTTCTTAAACTTTTGACCAGTTTAAAAATATATATACATTTGCAAAAATTTCTAAGAACGTGTTGTTGCTTTGTCATTATGGTGTATTGTGTGTAGATTGATGAGGGGRAAAAACTATCGAATCCATTTTTGAATAAGGCTGTAACGTAAGAAAATGTGGAAAGTCAAGTCAATTGGTCTGAATACTTTCCGAATGTACTGTATACACACACATTAAAATAAAAAACACAGTCATGGGAAGCACAAATAAAACATCACAAATCAACCAGAAAAACAGTTACATTACTCCACAAATAAGTCTCCGATCAATGCTTTAAATTGCCTGGAAGGCACCAGAACATCTAGATGAAATGTTTTTTGAACTTTGTTCCATCAATACGGTGCATTGAAACTAAAAGCAGATTTACCTAGCTCGGTGGAGACCCTAGGATCCTCAAGAGTTAACCAATCCTGTGAATGTGTTAGGCAATCAGGTGTCTATACTTCAACAGAAAAGTTAGATAAGACGGACGTTTATGAAGTATGGCCTTGTAAGCAAAAAGGGAGTAATGTAGAGATCTGTGGGTCTTTTAGCGAAGTCCAGCCAACCTTTTGATACAGGATTGAGTGGTGAATTTCAAAACTGTCACCTGTAATAAAAAACAAAGGGCACTATGGTAGATGTCATCCAAAGTTTAAGAGTAGTAGCAGATTCACTTTGATAAATAATATCACCATAATCAAGAACAGATAAGAAAAGGTTGACTGAATAATCTCCTTTCTACTGCTTAGAGAGAGGCAAGATTTGTTTTTGTAGAAAAAGCAAGTTTTAAATCTTAGCTTCTTAACCAGCTTATCTATATGTTTTTTAAACGTCAAATCCATATCAATCCAAATGCCTAAGTATTTATATTGGGGAACWCGTTCAATTGGARAACCATCTAATGAGTGAACATGTAGTTCATCTGAAACATTCTTACGAGAGTTTAAAAACATAATGTATTCCGTTTTCCCCGTAAAGCACACGTTTTAAATCAGCAAGGGATTCCTGCACAGCTCTAAAATCTGACTGTAGTTTTGACACAACCAGATCAACAGTCCGGGCAACAGCATACATAATAGTATCATCCACATATATAGTGTTTATATAAATCGTGAAGAGAACTGGTCCCAAAATTGACCCCTGTGGTACACCTTTAAGTACATCAAGAAATTCAGACTTAATCCCATCAATCATGATGGCCTGAGTTATATCACTAAGATAATCATGAAACCATGAACAGGTGTCAGAGCTCAGGCCTATCAAGGACAACTTGTTCAATAAAATAACATGATCAACAGTATAAAAAGCTTTTGACAAGTCCACAAACAAAGCAGCACATTTCCTTTGAGTGTCTAAGATTATTAACAACTAAAGTGATAGCTTTAATAGTCCTGTGCCCAGGCCAAATTCCKGATTGGTTTACATTCAAAATGAATTTCTCAGATACATTAACTAAGGATTCAAGAATCCTAGACAAGGAAGCCTTGAAATGGGGCGATAATGATTAAGATCACTACTATTCCCAACCTTACGGAGCCACCCTGTCTTGTCTTCTTCTTCTCTGGCTAGGTATTAAAGCTTAAACACTGCCTGAAATTCCACTCCTATTGCTTTCTAATCAAGCTGCCCTATAAATACTGTAGGAAAACAGAATCTTTAGGAATGGGTCTAGACTGAGTATACAATATGATGTGTATTCCCCCAGTAAAACTGCTGAGTCAAACTTCATTAGCTATGGTGCATTCAAAAACACTCTGAGCAGTCTGTAGGCTTTTGGTATATCAAATAACATTATCTTTGTTTCCTATCAGCCTAATGGCGGCAGGTAGTCTAGTGGTCAAGGGTGTTATGCCAGTAAATGAAAGGTTGCTGGTTTGAATCCCTGAGCTGACTAGGTGACAAAATCTGCCGATGTGCCCTCGAGCAAGGCACTTAACCCTAATTGCTCCTGTAAGTCGCTCTGGATAAGGAGTGTCTGCTAAATGACTAAAATGTAAATGTATTCTGTTCTGTGTTTTCATTGGTTATGGAGGTGAGTATGTGTGATCGGAGAGAGGGTGGGGGGGGGGGGGGTTGAGCAAGCAAATGAGAGGTAGAGTTGGAGAGAGTGAGAGCAGCAGAGTCACGTGCTGAGTGAGAGAGAGAGTGGAGCTAAGGTAGCATGAGAATCACTTCCCTCACTATCGTGTGCGATATGGTTCATTCAGGAGAGGGGCTTTTCATGTGGTTTTTTAAATCCTATTGCTTTGCTTTCTCTTTTCTACACATTGGACCCTTCATTCTACATTGTCTTCAGCTTTAGTGATGGTAAGTAGCTATGATCTTAATTTCTCCAGATACATCGTAGACATTTAAAAGCTTAATAGTAAATGGAACAGAACAATAACTTCAAGAGTCATTCAGATGTATGTTTATTCAGATGTTGTTATTGAGATGTACTAACATACTCTAATACACTGACATATATTACAATTTAATCATCTTACCTGAATTTAAGTGCTAGTCTAAAGATACTTTAGTTTGAAATTATGCTTTTCCATGGGCTATTTCATAATTCATTTTGTTTGACCTGAGTGGTCATGTTGTTGGTAAGCAACAAATGAGGAGCACATTAACAAGAGAGCACATTAACATGAGGAGCACATTAACATGAGGAGCACATTAACACGAGGAGCACATTAAACGAGGAGCACATTAACACGGAGCACATTAACCGAGGAGCACATTAACCACGAGGAGCACAGTAAATCGAGGAGCACATTAACATGATGAGCACAGTACACGAGGAGCACAGTAAACGAGGCACATAACACGAGGAGACAGTAACACGAGGAGCACAGTAACAGAGGAGCACAGTAAACACGAGGCAATTAAGGGCACGAGAGGAGCACAGTAACACGAGGACACAGTAAACGAGAGCAAGTAAGAGGAGCATAACGGAGAATTCACGAGGAGCACATTATACACGAGGAGCACATTAACACGAGGAGCCAGTAACAGAGGAGCACAGTAACACGAGGAGCAGTAACAAGAGAAGTGAGCACAGTAACACGAGGGACGTAAACGAGAGATTAACAGAGGAGCAAATTAAAAGTAACACTTTACAAAGTGAACAGCGTGAAAGCCTCATTTAACTTGTAGACTAATTAGTACTCGACTGATTGTGAGATTGCTGTTTTTGTTTACTGTAGTAGCTGTTTTGGATCTAATTCCTGTCCACTGCCAGAGGATGCTGTCTATTAGTGTTTTTGATTTTTGATTGGGGAACATCTTGTGCACAGTTATGCTTGGTTGGGTCACTGTCTGTTGGTTAGAGACGGATTGTTGGTTGGGACGGGTCTGTTAGGTTAGAGGGACGGGTCTGTAGGTTAGAGGGACGGTTGTAGGTTAGAGGGACGGGTCTGTGGTTAGAGAACGAGTCTGTTGGTTAGAGACGGGTCTGTAGGTTAGAGGGACGGGTTGTAGGTTAGAGCCGGGTCTGTAGGTTAGAGGGAGGGTCTGTAGGTTAGACGGGTCTGTTGGTTAGAGGGAAGGGTCTGTAGGTTAGAGACGGGTCTGTAGGTTAGAGACGGGTTGTTGGTTAGAGGGAGGGTTTAGTAGAGACGGGTCTGTAGGTTAGAGGACGGGTCTGTAGGTTAGAGAGGGTTGTTGGTTAGAGACGGTCTGTGGTTAGAGAGGGTCTGTTGGTTAGAGACGGGTCTGTTGTTAGAGACGAGTCTGTTGGTTAGAGACGGGTCTGTAGGTTAGAGACGGGTCTGTAGGTTAGAGACRGGTCTGTAGGTTAGAGACGGGTCTGTAGGTTAGAGACGGGTCTGTTGGTTAGAGACGGGTCTGTTGGTTAGAGACGGGTTTGGGTACACTCCAGCTCCCTCACAAGGCAGACTAGATGTTTCATAGATGCACCCTAACATCTCTCTTGTTTAGAAGAGTGACATTTAAATTCAAAACAAAATATAGTAATTGAATCTCGGGATTTAATGGTAACCTTTTTTATATTGAAATTCAATTCAGCATTATTTATGTTATTACACATTGAAAGCATAATCCCTTTGTGGATTGATACTGAAGAGGTACAGTTGTGTGGTTAATGCATCATGTGTTTAAAGATCAAAGGGGCACAGTGCTTATTTGGGTTGAGGCTCTGTACAGATTGACAATTATTGCAAAATGGACATTTAAGTATAAGGATTGTATTTCTATTGGTACTGTTGGTCTGGGTTCTAAATATCATTCAAACGTGGTGAAAGTTTCCTTTGTGAGGAACCTCTATGTTTGTATTGTGAAGCTCAGACTTTTAAGCAGTTCACCCAAGCAGTGACACAAATAGATGTAGCATACCGTGCCTTTACAGCCTGTGCTGCTCAATATCTAAGTTGTGTGTGTTGTGTGTCTTGACAGGTATAAAAAGGGACGACCATACAAGGGATAGAAACGCCTAAGACTCTAACTTTTCCATTCAGAAGGCGTCTCAGACATCAGAGAAATCGACTACACTTAAGGTTTGGTTGTGCATTTGAGAGAGAGGGATAGAGAAACTARGGGACAAAGAGAGCCATCCATAATCAAAGCTGGAGAGAAACACTGCAAGGGAGAGAAAAAAAGCAAGAGAAAAATGTGTCTATCTTGCATCTTCGGGGAACATCATCACAATTTAATACGAATTTGAAAACCACAGTACTGCAACCAATCTGTCTTCTGAGAGAGGGGAGGCAGCAAGCAAAGGCCGGAGACTTCAACCACTAGTTCTCTGGAAGTCTTTTTAAACACTACTGAAAAGCCATATACAGTATTGTTCTACAATATCACTGTGCTATTATTTATATGAGAGGTCAATAGTCTGATGTTTTATTAATCAGAGTAAGTTTTCCTGAGCTATTCCAATGGCCTGACCTTTGTTCAGTCAGTTCACCCTTTTCTTTGACAATGAAAACACTATCATCTCTCTACCAGCATCACTTCTCCCTCTCCTGTTGAAACTGATGCACAAACAAATTGACAGACTGGGAATGGAGGCAAGCCAATCTGGTTGTTGAGGCCTTCAGTTCGGACGGATGATTAGATTGGATATACCTATCCTTTTCCTTCTGATCAGAAAAGACCCAGAAATAACCATCAAGTACCTAGAGACTCTCTGTACCATTACTCAACATCCCGTTCACTCCTGAAACATAAGCTACGAAACAAAATGGCTGCTGGAGTTGCAACATGGATGCCCTTTGCCCGGGCAGCAGCCGTGGGCTGGCTACCACTGGCCCAACAGACCATGCCCAAGCCTCCTGTGGACAAAACRAGTCGCAGTGATGAGATCCTGTTTGTTAATGTGAGTGGACTGCGCTTCCAGACATGGAAGAACACCTTGGACCGTTACCCAGACACCCTTCTAGGCAGCTCAGAAAAGGAGTTTTTCTACAATGAGGAAACTCAGGAATATTTCTTTGACAGGGATCCAGAGATGTTCCGCCATATTCTCAACTTTTTTAGAACAGGCAAGCTACATTATCCCCGACATGAATGCATTCAGGCTTTTGAGGAGGAGCTGGCTTTCTATGGCATAATACCTGAGATCATAGGTGACTGCTGTATGGAAGAGTACCGGGATCGTAAGAAGGAGAACCAGGAGCGTTTGGCTGAGGACACAGAGGCAGAGAATGCCGGAGACGCTCCCCTGCCCCCAGACGCCACGTTACGTGATAAGCTATGGAGGGCCTTCGAGAACCCTCACACCTCCACCATGGCTCTGGTGTTCTACTACGTCACCGGCTTCTTCATCGCTGTGTCTGTTATTGCCAACGTTGTGGAAACGGTTCCCTGCCGACCACTCAAAGGGAGTATAAAGGACCTGCCGTGTGGTGAGAAGTTTTCTGTGGGCTTCTCTTGTTTGGACACGGCCTGTGTGCTTATCTTCTCCTGCGAGTATCTCATGAGGCTGTATGCTGCCCCCAGCCGCTGTGATTTTGCACGTTCGGTGATGAGCGTGATTGACGTGGTGGCCATCTTGCCCTTCTACATCGGCCTTGTCATGCCCGAGAACGAAGAAGTCAGCGGGGCCTTTGTTACCCTGCGAGTCTTCCGGGTGTTCCGAATCTTCAAGTTCTCCCGCCACTCTCAGGGCCTGCGCATCCTAGGCTGCACTCTGCAGGCCTGCGCCTCGGAGCTGGGCTTCCTCCTCTTCTCCCTCACCATGGCTGTCATCATCTTCGCCACCGTCATGTTCTATGCTGAGAAAGGCACCAAGGGAACCACGTTTTCCAGCATCCCCGCCTCCTTCTGGTACACCATTGTCACCATGACAACACTAGGGTAAGTGTTTGGATGTTGTTATACTACTTAACCTTTATATACTGCAAGAGCATCATCACCAGTTCCATATCGACTTCTACCACCCACATACTGTTGCATAGGCCTCCGAATATTTTACTTTGCTGCTCTGAATATGAAATGGGTGGGAGTATTCCCAGTAGAATCAATCGAGAAATGTCTTGGACTGTGTATTAGTAATTTTATAGCGCCAATCCCTTGTCATCACCTCAGTGCTACGCTGCTCTCAGGTGTCACACTCTCAAACACTCTCCCTGCAGGTGTGTTATGAATGGGGGCGTAATGGGTTGTGTGCTGTGAATGGGGTTCAGAAGAATTGACAGGCCACTCCAGGCACTTGATGTAAACGACCAGGGTTTAACAATACTGGTTGTAGTTTGCATTTGAGATTGAGTAGTAAAAAAATCCTGTAGCATGTTTATTTGACATAAGGTTTATCATTATGTAATAGTACTCTGGGCTGTAGAACGATACTTTATGTTGTATTACAGTTCCCCAATGTGGGGAACCTGTCACATTTCATTTAGTTTGCAAACATGTAACCATTGCTTAAGAGTGYGGATCTTAACATATCAAAATACCACAAAAATATTTTTTGAAATAAGAGCAGTGTTTGGCAGATGAGTATCATGCTGTGGTGGAGGGGAATGAAATATGCAGAGTGAGTGCAGGAAAATAGATATTTAAGGGACCTCAGATGAGCCGCATGCTGTTTCAAACTGTCCTTTATCACACTACCACTGCAGCAGAGACTACATGTTGTTATGGTGATTGAGGACTCATCCGTTGGATTATTTCACGTGAGGCTGGGCCACAGCAACGACAGTACCCCAGTGAGCCATTGTCCTCGCCCTGTCTTCACCCAGGCCTCTTCAGTACGCCCCATTTTCAACCTTTCACCCGGCTTGTTTTTATGGCAATCCCCCAGGCCATTAAACTCAAATCAGTATGTGTCCAAGCACTAAATGGGCTCAAGTAACACAGCACATAAGCTTTTACTACTGTCTCCATTTTGCCTGACAAACTTCAGCTCCCATTATGATTTCAGCTTCGAACCAATTTGACTCTGAGACTATCAATGTGTTAATATGTAGAGAGATTTAATGTACCATGACGCCATAAAACTTCATGCAATCTCCTTGATTTCCTCTGTAGAATTACAAAGTCATCCAGTTGTAAAATATCTGTGTTTGCAAATTTCCTTGAATGGATTAGAAACTGGATGTGTGGTTTTGGCCTTTTAATGTAAAAAAAGAATTAAAAAAGGAATGTTTAGGCAAGTCAGTTAAGAACAAATTCTTGTTTACAATGACGGTCTACCCCGGCCAAACGCAGACGACACTGGGCCAATTGTGCGCCGCCGTATTAGACTCCCAATCACGGCCAGATGTGATACAGCCTGGTTTCGAACCAGGGACTGTAGTGAAACCTCTTACATTTTCCTCACGCCTTCTTGACACACTCAAACCAGTGCGCCAGGCACCTACTACCACACCCCGTTCAAAGGCACTTAAATCTTTTGTCTTGCCTATTCACCCTCTGAACGGCACACATACACAATCCATGTCTCAAATGTCTCAAGGCTTARAAATCCTTCTTTAACCTGTCTCCTCCCCTTCATCTACACTGATTGAAGTGAATTTAACAAGTGACATCAATAAGGGATCATAGCTCTCACCTGGATTCACCTGGTTAGTCTTGGAGCGTGTGTGTAGAGTGCTGGTGTTCTTAATGTTTTGTCCACTCTGTGTATTTTCACACACTGAGGTTGGAGTAATACTATCAAATTGAAAATGATAACGCCCTTTTAGTGTAAGAGCTGTTTGGAAAGACCACCTGAAATTACTGCCTGTTTTGGTGGAATGAAGTTTTGGCCTGCCTTAGTGACATCCCCATTAAGAAAGAGAGTTCCTAACGTCTCTGCCATTAACAGCTAGTTTCCCCTCCCCACTCGGTCCACTCCCAGACGGTCCTAGCTAAATTCTTGCGTGAGAAATTGCTCTTGGCTAAGAAAGCTATTTTTGTTAATTTTTTTTACCATTTTAATTTAAAACAATCACAGTAAGGTACTTATTTGTTACCCAGAAATAATTTGATATATGAGACAAAAACAGCTCCATTGGACCTTTAACCACCGTTTCAGATCAAAAGCTTTGCCTACTCATTCAAAAGCAAATTACCATGACAGAGGGAAGGAACATGGGGATGGAGATTACTATACTGTGGTTATTCTATGTTATACAGTAAGCTGTTTATTATTGTGCAATTATACAACAGAAAGAGAAAGTAAAGATACATTCTGGTATTATACTATAGTCTGCCGAGTTCCCAACAATCGGATGTTCCGGTTTCCAGGGTCGCAGGGAAATGGAAAAGAGAGCCTGTGACGTCACGTGACTTCAGCTTTTGGACGTTAACAAGGCGACCTCATCCTTAACTCCTCCTCCACATTTACTGGATTGGTTGAGCAGTGCAGAAGAGAACCTCACCCGCAACAGTTTTTTTTCCCTTCTCACAAGATCCGTATGTAGGGACTAAGTTCATGTGTTTTCTTTTACGCCTGCTACGTCAGGTTAGCAGCTACTTTTATCCTCTCAGGTTTGGAGCATGTCCGAGGTTATATAGAACATATCACATTCTCAATAACTGTTACACTATTACAGAACCTCATGTTTTCCTTTGATATGTTTCATTAGTTACATTTACATTTAGTCATTTAGCAAGACGCTCTTATCCAGAGCGATCTTACAAAATTGGTGCATTCACCTTATGAATCCAGTGGACAACCACTTTGCAATAGTGCATCTAAATCTTTTAAGGGGGGGGGGGGGGGGTTTAGAAGGATTACTTATCCTATCCTAGGTTTCCTTAAAGAGGTGGTTTCAGGGTGTCTCCGGAAGGTGGTGATTGACTCCGCTGACGGACTGTTGTGCAGTGGAAGCCTAATGAGCGTGGTCACAGGTAAATTACACATACTTGTTAGAGTGGTGACGATTGGACAGTTATTGTAAACTGCATACTGTATATTCAAACCAACCCTGGAAAAGGGAAGTCGTCTACATAATGTCGTGAATATATTTGCGGCCAGGTTTGAGGGAGAAAGCCACTTATTTCGACCTAACACAACAAGAAACCAAAACGAGAAAAATCGCTAAAGAAAGTTTATTATGAGAACCTGAAAGTGAGTTATAACTGTCAATGAGATAGGAGGTTGGAGTAGTGAACGTAACTAACGAAGTCCTACTGGAATATTTTTCCTTTCTGTACATTATTATCTGCATAGACAGAGATGATTTGTTATTCCTTTGAATATTTCAGAGCAGAATACCTATAATCTGGGTCTAGGAGCAAATGTTGAATGTTTGAGCGAATTTGATATGGTCCACCACACATCGGAGCAATACCTGTAAGTAATTATTAATGCCAATAAGGGCACAGAGGGCCTCTCCTGCTCCTCGGGCCGGGAACAGTATAGCAAGCGGAATAAAACGCAGATGTTCTGTAGCATTACCTTCGGTAAAATATGGACTGGCAGCGGGAACGTAAGGTATTGTTGAAGCCAAGTACTGTTGGTCCAGCAGGGTAATCGAAGCGAGAAGTGAAAGAGGGTAAGCCACGAATGGATAATGTACAGAACTGATGGGTTGTGTATCTCATGCTTATAAACACAATTGCCAAAGAAAAGAGGAATACTAGAAGGGCATTCACCATATAACCTGGAAGCCCAAAAGAACATGAGATACTTAGAGAATGTTGGTTGATAATTTGCATTTTATAATGATAAATTATTGAGACTCTCACTCCTCATCTTTCAGTCTGTGCTAAGGAGACACACACCCAGACGCCGTATCTTTCGATGAGGTCGATATGATTTATAGGAAATCATGACATCCTCGCACATAGTGTTGCCTTCTCTGTTGAAGTCCACATTAAGCGGCTATCGCATTACATTGAGACTGGATGCGACTCCAATCAGTCGTTTTCTCTGTCCTGTTATTAAATATGCTTGCTAAGTCAAACAATTCTGCTCCTACTATTGCTTGCTAAGTTAGCCATCTTAGCACAGCTAAGACAGTCACGACCCTCTGCAGCAGAAATAAACATCAAAGTAGCTCGTTTTTGCATTTGTTTAAGCTGTTTTCTATCGACATTCCATTTGGATACATCCATGACAATGAGCTTGATGATGCCCCGATTTTTTTTTCTCCCTGGACGAGAGTGACCAGTTCTCGTCAGAGACATCTCAATCTAACTGTATTGGATTATCTGATGGAGATCTGCAATGCATCTCAAACACAGCAGGCTAGAAATGCTAAGCTTAACCATGCCAAATATGTAGCAACCCTTGCAAAATATCAACACTATATGACCAGTTAGACTGAATAAACAGCTGGTCAACAATACCAAACGTTGTGGTGAGGATATATCGATCAGCTATTGGGTTGGTTGTTTGGTATGTTTATAAGTTAGCGAAAAGTAAGCAGCCTGGAGTCTATAAAAAAAAACATGACTATTCAATGACGCATGAATACATCAAATCGAACCAAAACAGGCTGAAAAGACAGAACTACACTCAAGCAAAAAGGAGCGCAAACACAGTATTCCTGGTATATCAATACAATTGATACCTGCAATATCACTCCTTAAAGGATCAAGGAGTGAGGTGTAGGGCGTGTGTCCGCGATTAGACTTTTGTCGTGAAGTACGTGTTTTGTTGTGAGAAAACCAGGGTTGATTGTTCATCTGGCTTGAGAATAGAGATTATGAGATGGAAGGGAGTTCAAGTGCAAAATGGCTCATAATATATAAATGAACTAGTACCGAGGGTTAAGTGGCAGACTTGAAAAGACCCCTGGTTGAGACAATAACTCCTGGTGGGGTAGAGAGTGTGTGTGTGTGTGTGTGTTGTCGCTTGTGCTGGTGTGTGGTGTGTTGTGGTGTGTGTGTGTGTGTGTGTGTGTGAGAAGAGTTGTGTGAAAGTTTGACTATGCAACAATTTTGAATTTCTACACATTCAGTTTAGTGGTTTCTTAGCAACGCAGCTATGCACGTCATCGAACTACAGCATAGGGACCAGACAAATTCATGCTCATCCACTTACACCCTGCTCCACGAGTTAGTCATGCAGATGCTCAAAAAAAAAAATGTCTGGTCCTATGACAAATCACGCTAGCAATATAGAGCATAAAGTCTGCGTTCCTTCCAGGTTGGACCCGCGTTTACAATGTATCCAAAGTTCTAGTTCGTGATGTGTTGTCGGTTATTTCTGTTCTGTAACTTTGTAAAGCAAGTACAGTCTGCATGTGTAGGTCTCATAGTGACGTCATGAATTGCAAGGTGTCCCATTACTATATTCCACAACTGTCATTATCATGGTTTTAAATGTCCTTTTCTAAGAATGCACCTTTCTTTAAGCAGCAGGAACAGTATTTCCGCGCAACCAATAGTCTGTGGTAGAGTTATACGTTTTCACAACACGATAATTGCTTAAATAATTACAAGGTATTCACTGTTATAAATGACCAGCGGGCCTGGTCGTTTCTTTTATTTTCTTCATGTTTTGACCCAGTCATTAATTCAAATAATTATATTCATTCGACGCCTGCTGTAACGATGTTCGCCTGTATGGAAGAAGGAGTAGAGTAAAGTGAGCGGTGGATACGTGTTCATTGATGTTTATTATAGACCCTGAACATCAGCGAATATACAAAAACCAAAAAGTGGAACAAACATACGCAACAGTTCTCTGTCAGGTATCAGTTCAACAGAAAACAGAAAACAACTACCCAAACCCCAACATGGAATGGCAACCTAAATAGGGCCTCTAGCCACATCCAGATACAACGAGACACACAGTCTGTGTGCTCTGATTGGGAAGCCAATACAGGCCCCCAAAACCTATCAATCCCCTGAGGACCACAGGTGTCAAACTCTATTTCCCACGGGGGGTCCGAGTGTCTGCGGGTTAATTCGCCTCACCTCCTCTTGTACTTGATTCGATGAATTAACATCAACGTAATTAGTTTAGGAACTCCCCACACCTGGTTGTCTAGGGCTTATTGAAAGGAAAAACAAAAACCTGCAGACACTAGGCCCCCGTGGAATGAGTTTGACAACCCCTGCCCTAGCATACAAATCCCCATAGATATTACAAAACCCTAGACAAAGTCCAAAGAACCCCTAAGAACAATCCAAAAAAACTGAAGAACTAAACTGGCCACGCAACATTGTGTTCCTTCATCCCTGACCTAACCAAAAAGAAAAGAAAACAAATATAAACTAAAATCAGGGCGTGATCCAGCTGCTATGCTAAAATATAAATCACTGACATGTAGCTAGTTAGCAGAGATTCTAACTCTAGGTTTGTGAGACAAGACTTCAATAAATAATGATTTAATAAATATCCAACAGGCCTAATAGACAACAACTATGAGGCTGATTGGGTGAGAACGATGCTAATCTAGCTAGTCGCTGATTGTATCACATTTGTGACGTGATCACTATCACTTGGCACCTACAGAGTTGTGACAAGAGTGTCCATTGTGCTATTGGCGCTGGTTGGTGGCACGTCAGTCCCTTATGCCTCCTTCTTTGGTGAAGAATAGAGGACTGCCCTGACGCACAGAGTTGAGGTCAACGGCATTCCATCCGGAAAGAAGGTGTAAGGACGAAGGTGCAGCGCGATACGTCGTTCATTAATTATTTACTTCGACTGAAACACTGAATATCTACAAAACAAAAAGGAAACAACTAAAGCAGTTCTGACAGTTTCGAATACACCACAAACAGAAATAACCACCCACAACTAACAGTGGGAAAACAGGCCTCTATAGCCTAAAGTATCTCTGGGTTCTAAAATCAGAGAACACGATTGACAGCTTTGCCTCTCGATTTGGGACAACTCATACAGGCCAAAATCACCATAGAAAATACAATACACGCTTAGACCATACAAATCATCAAGAAGTGCCCACCCACATCACACCTGACCACAAAAATAAAACATACAAAGCGAGTCTACTACGGTCAGGGCGAGTGAACTCCATGTTGCCAGCCTGAAAGGTGGCACTCACAGGGCTTTCTGATTCTTCCATGTTAGGTACTGCCAATCTTCTCTCTCTGTTCAGGCTTAGACTTGGGGAATGTCTTCTCTCTGCTTTCAGGCTAGACTCTGGGGATGTCTTCTCTCTCTGTTCAGGCTAGACTCTGGGGAATGTCTTCTCTCTCTTTCAGGCTAGACCTGGAGAATGGCTTACTCTCTACCTGGTCAGGCTAGACTCTGGGGAATGTCTTCTCTCTTGTTCAGGCTAGACTCTGGGTAAGCTCTCTCTGTTCGCGCTAGACTCTGGGTAATGTCCTTCTCTCTCTTTCAGCTAGACTCTGGGGATGTCTTCTTTCTCTGTTCAGGTTTAGACTCTGGGGAATGTGATTCTCTTCTGTTCAGGTAGACTCTGGGGAATGTCTTCCTCTCTCTGTTCAGACTAGACTCGGGGGATATGTTACTCCTATCTGTTCAGCGACGACTCTGGGGAATGTTCTTCTCTCTCTGTTCAGGCAGGACTCGGGTAATGTCTTCTCTCCTACTGTTCAGGCTAGACTCTAGGGTAATGTCTTTCTCTCTGTCAGGCTAGACTCTGGTAATGTCATTTTTATCTTGTTCAGGCTAGAACTCTGGGAAATTCTCTCTATCCTGTTCAGGCTAGATCTGGGGAAATGTTTCTCTCTCTGTTCAGGCTAAGGACTCTGGGGTAATGTTTCCTCTCTCTGTTCAGGCTACTCTGGTAATGCCTTCTCTCTCTGTTTCAGGCTAGACTCTGGGGAATGTCTTCTCTCTCTGTCAGAGCTAAGACGGGGAATGTATTCCTCTCTCTGTTCAGGTAGCTCTGGGATGTTTTTCTCTCTGTTCAGGCTAGACTCTGGGTATGTTTACTCTCTATCTGTTCAGGCTAAACTCCGGGTAATGTTTTTCATTATTTCAGGCTAGACTCTGGGTAATGTCTTCATCTCTCTGTTCAGGCTAGACTGAGATGTCTTCGTGTCGTGTAGACTTGTATATCTTATACTATTCTTGTTCAGGCATAGACTCTGTGGAATGTCTTCTCTCTCTGTTTCAGGCTATGGTTCTCCTCTAGTAGACTTGGTCGGAATGTCTTTCTCTCTCTGTTCAGGCTAGACTCTGCGGGAAATGTTTTCTCCTTGTTCAGGCTAGACTCTGGTAATCGTCTTTCCTCTGTTCAGGCTAGACTCCTGGGTAATGAATTCTCTCTCTTTTCAGGCTAGACTCTGGGAATGTATTCTCTCTGGTTACACTCGGTGACCCCTTTCAGGCTAGCTCTGTAGTAAACTCCTCCTTTCGCCCCTGGGTAATTATCAATTCCTCGTGTAGCTTTTATCTCTCTCTATCAGGCTAGTCTGAGGTAATGTCTTCTCTCTCTGTCAGGCTAGACTCTGGATGTCTACATGTCACTAGACTCTGGTATATTATAATCAGGCTAAGACTCTGGTTAATGCTCCAGGAGACTCGTAATTCTTCTCTTTCTGTTCAGCTAGACTCGGGTAATATGTCTCTCTCTGTTCAGCTGGACTCTGCGGTAATGTATCTCTCTTTCAGCTAGTTCGTAATGTATTCCCTAGCTCAGACTCCTGGGTAATGTCTTCTCTCTCTGTTTCAGCTAGACTTGTGGTAATGTCTCTCTCTGTCGCTACTCGTAGTTTCCCTTTAGGCTACCTGGTAATGTATCCTCTCTGGTTCAGGCTAGACTCTGGGAATGTATTCTCTCTTTGTTCAGGCTAGCTCTGATAATGTATTATCTTCGGCTAACTCTGATAATGTACAGTCGCTAGACTCTTGTAATGTACTCTATCTGTTCAGGCTAAGCTCTGGATAATGTTTCTCTATCTTTCAGGCTAGACTCTGGTATGTCTTCTCATCTGTTCAGCTAGACTGGGTAATTCTCTCTCTCTGTTCAGTCTAGACTCTTGGTAATGTATTCTCTTCTGTTTCAGGCTAGACTTTGGGAATAGTATTCTCTATCTTCAGCGAACCTGATAATGTATTCTCTATCTGTTCAGGCTAGACTCTAGTAATGATTCCTCTTCTGTTCGGCTAGACTCTGGTAATGTATTCTCTATCTGTTCAGGCTACGACTCCTAATATAATGCTAATGCTCCACTGATATAGCTCAATTAAACAAGTATGCTTTAGTCTCCTGCAGAAGAAGATGCATTAATGTACTAATCTGATCAAAGGCAGAGGGGAAGACTTATGGAGCCTTCAATAAGGTGCATTTTCATTTGTAATTACTTGACCATTCCAGGCAACTGACTTGATTCCTCATTAATGGACTCATATCTACCTTTTTTTGCATTCCCCGGTTTGAGGCTGGGCCTATTCCCATCCACGCCACAATGGCCTAATAGTTTTAAAAGGAAAGGAAGTAATTCAAACTAGTAGTAGCGAAATAACTAGCGTGAAAAACCCTCCCACAATATCATCACAGTCCGCTCTTTCTATATGTGACATTATTTTTTACTCTTTGTACAATTTCTACAGAATAATCTTAGTACTACCAGTATTTACTCATGCATACCGTGTTCATAGTTGAAAACTGGTCATCCCGTCAGGAACAGGTGAAATACATTACAAAAGGAAGGTGAAAATACCTAATTGACTTGATCCTTGATGTTGGTTAAATGACAAGCCCTTTAACCTTCCGTTGCATCATTTTCTTCTGGTATTCTCCAACACACATAGTCCCATCTTACTGTATTATGTAAGTGCCCCTTTTGGGAGCGCCTCTATCCTTGAACAATATTGCTGACTGACGGCTCACCAACACAAAATGTTTTATGACTGAGTGCACGTATCTGTCCGTGACAGAACTGTGTATTCAAGTTTTCTGACCATGAGCTCTTTGCTGAATTGTTTTATATTTATAACAAATTGATATTCTTGTGATGTAACGTTTCCTTAACTCTTCATTTCCGATGTATTGATACTTAGAATTGCCTCTACTTTCCAAATACGTA
>NC_036857.1:2975346-2975464 GCF_002910315.2 Salvelinus sp. IW2-2015 | reverse complement strand
TGGGTAATGTATTCTCTCTCTGTTCAGGCTAGACTCTGGGTAATGTATTCTCTCTTTGTTCAGGCTAGACTCTGGATAATGTATTCTCTATCTGTTCAGGCTAGACTCTTGGTAATGT
>NC_036857.1:2935751-2974740 GCF_002910315.2 Salvelinus sp. IW2-2015 | reverse complement strand
GATAATGTATTCTCTATCTGTTCAGGCTAGACTCTGGGTAATGTCTTCTCTATCTGTTCAGGCTAGACTGGGTAATKTCTTCTCTCTCTGTTCAGGCTAGACTCTTGGTAATGTATTCTCTATCTGTTCAGGCTAGACTTTGGGTAATGTATTCTCTATCTGTTCAGGCTAGACTCTGGATAATGTATTCTCTATCTKTTCAGGCTAGACTCTAGGTAATGTATTCTCTMTCTGTTCMGGCTAGACTCTGGGTAATGTATTCTCTATCTGTTCAGGCTAGACTCTAGGTAATATGCTATGCTCACTGATGATAGCTCATTAAACAGTATGCTTTAGTCTTCCTTTGCAGAAAGATTGCATGTAATGTAGCTATGCTGATCAAAGCAGAGGGGAAAGACTTATGGAGGCTTCAATAAGTGCATTTTCTATTTGTAATTACTTGACCATGTCTCCAAGGCAACTGACTTGATTCCTCATTAATAGGACTTCATATCTACCTTTTTTTTCATTCCCCGTTTGAGCTTGGCCTATTCCCATCCAGCACATTGGCTAATAGTTTAAAAGGAAAGGAAGTATTCAAGATAGTAGTACGAAATAACTAGCCGTGAAAACCTTCCCACAATATCATCACAGTCCCTCTTTCCTATATGTAGCAATTATTTATTTACTCTTCTTACAAATATTATTAAGAAATAATCATTATTGTATACAGTATTTCTACATCATGCATACCGTGTTCATAGTGAAACTGTCCAATCCCGTCAGGAACAGGTGAAATACATTACAAAAGGAGGTGAAATACCTAATTGACTTTGATCCTTGATTTTGGTTAAATGACAAGCCTCTTTACTTCCGTTGCATCATTTTCCTCTCTTGAGTAATTCACTCCCAACACACATCAGTCACCATCTGTTACTGTATTATGTAAGTGCCTTTTGGGAGCGCCTCTATCCTTGAACAATAATTGGCTGACTGACTGGGCTCACCAACACCAAAATGTTTTATGACTGAGTGCACGTATCTTCCGTGACARACTGTTGTATCTCAAGTTCTGACCATGAGCTCCTTTGCCTGAGATTGGKTTTAGTATTTATGAACAAATTGTAATATCTTGTGATGTAACGTTCCTTAATCTTCATTTCCGATGTATGTGATACTTAGAAATTGCCTTCTACTTTCCAAATACTGTACCGGACGGCATGTCTTTTCTACCTACCTGCTGGTGGTATTAACATTGCTACTGGAGGTTGAGAACACACATAAAGAGAAACTCATTTTAGTTGACTTGAAATTAGTTTTGTTTCCTTTCGTTGAAGAATCTCATTTTAACCATGTCAGCCAAGTACCATATATCGTATGATGTTTCATACTGGTCTGAACTTTTGTTCTCAAACTGCTCTCGCCCACTGGATGGCAGAACACATTGTTCCCAGAAGTCAACACTCCTCAGAGAGAGAGTTGGAGAACAGCCTGTGCCAAAGCAGCGATCCAACATTCACTATATATTTTACTTTTCTGAGACGCTGATTGTTTGTCAGGACATGTAAGGGTTCATTTTTCATGGAGCCATTTCTAAGATCTTTTCTATACCATTACATGGATTCTCATGTATTATCATGCTAGCATTTTGACAGTACTCTGCAGCTTGACAATGACAAGCTATCCATAATCTTTGGAAAAAGCAGACAACTGGATTTTCTACAGATAACTGGATTTGTTGACCCATTAAGGTGTACAGATTGGCTATGCATTGCGCGGATTATTGTCATGTGAAATCACACACTGACAAGGACCTGGAAGTTGGGAGTCAGAAGAGTATGCTACTTTCTCTGGTCAATCAAATCGGTCAATGGAAATTGAAAAGATAATTGGTATTAGGTTAAAACTCTTGTTATAACCCAGTTATTGTAGAAGAGATTCAGTGTGCACTGTGCAAATGCTAAGCTGATATGAGTTCTTCCAGGGACCTTTCTGAGGTCACTGCAATTGAAAGCTGTTCTGTGGACTTTGATGAACCTCCAGGATAAAGCACACGTGAGGAGAGGTGGCTCCGTAGGGGATTCTATTCCAAAGAAGAAAACATAAGCAAAACACAACAGGTTGAGGTAATGGCCCTTGGCTTAATTGATGTCATGAAGTGCAGCCGGTAGGGCAGCAGGTGGTTAAGAGAGCTAAGCCAGTAACCGAAGGGTCGCTGGTTCGAATCCTAGAGCTGACTGGGTGAAAAATATGTTCGACGTGCCCTTGAGCAAGGCACTTAGCCCTAATTGCTCCTGTAARTCGCTCTGGATAATAACACCTGCTAAATGACTCAAATATAAAGTGTTATACGTCTGCACTGCAGTCAGGGAGTTGAACATAGACTGAACAAATGGAAGGGTAGATCTACACCATCATGTCTTCTTTTATTTAATGGTACTGTATACTGTTCAATCAATCACAATGCTGATCTCTGTTGTCCATGTAACTTATAAGTTAAATAGCATTGTCACTCTGCATACATTGCATGACATATAGTAAGTAGGTAGGTAGGCAGGCTGTATCACAACCGGCCGTGATTGGGAGTCCCATAGGGCGGCGCACAATTGGCCCAGCATCGTCCGGGTTTGGCCGGTGTAGGCCGTCATAGTAAATAAGAATTTGTTCTTAACTGACTTGCCTAGTTAAATAAAGTGTAATGACCAGGCTAGATCATAAATGAACAATTGTCCGGACAGAGGGTTGAGTTGACGAATTCTCTTCTTATTAACCCTACCACCACCTTCCCTTTCGGATTCCCTTGAAGCATTTTCAACACCCGTTCCCCACGTAACGTTAGCTAGCCACAGTAGTCAGCTAGCTAGCTGTCTAACTTGTATCTACGTTTTTACTTCTGACACTAATGACCTGGCTGGATCATAAATGAACAATTGTCCGGACAGAGGGTTGAGTTGACGAATTCTCTTCTTATTAACCCTACCACCACCTTCCCTTTCGGATTCCCTTGAAGCATTTTCAACACCCGTTCCCCACGTAACGTTAGCTAGCCACAGTAGTCAGCTAGCTAGCTGTCTAACTTGTATCTACGTTTTTACTTCTGACACTAATGACCTGGCTGGATCATAAATGAACAATTGTCCAGACAGAGGCTTGAGTTTACGAATTCCCTGTTTATTAACCCAACTCAACACAGGCTACTGTTTGGCCGTAGCCCACGCCAAATAAATCAAGGATACCCGTATAAAACAACTGTGACCATCTCTTGTTAAGACCAGACATAAGAGAGAGAGAACAATGGCTAAACATGATCTTAAACTTGCGATGCTCCACCCMCCTGCCAAACCCGCCGCTCCGCCAACCACCAGGATGCCCGGCACCAGAACATTCCAGGCATTCCCGTGGTTGGCAGATAGCAGGTTGACTGGCATGTCGGACCTCGCGAACACTGGGTACTGATACGTACAACAAAACCAATGAACAGCATAACACATAACACACAGCTGTCTGTGTGGGTCGCTACAAAAGGTTAAATAAAAAAAGTATAATTGTAAGTTAGTAGTAAGTAAGTAGATAGTAAGTAGTACGTTTGTAGTAAGTAAGTTAGTAGTACGTTAATAGTACGTTAATAGTACGTTAATAGTACGTCAGTAGGACGTTGGTAGTAAGTAGTAAGTAAGTAGTATGTTAGTTGTAAGTAAGTAGTAGGTAAGTAAGTACTTGGCATGAAACTTTAAACAAAGTCAGTAAAACGTATGACTAAGAGCACCAGTCTTACATGTTTCAGTAGAGAAAATACATCCTAGTCTGCAATTCCTTTTTTTCCTTCCTGTTCTCTATGTAGCTTTGTGTTGGCTTCCTCTCTAAGTAATTGGATGTGCTCACAGTTTTGGGCAGGCTCTCGCTGTGGCCCTTCTGCCTTCTCAGGCTGACCTATTTACAGGCTGCGTGGAGCGATGACAACGCGGACGTATCTTCCTCCCAAGTTCCCGTCTGCCTCAGTAGTATCCACACCTCTCCCCGCGGAGCTCTCAGGAATGGGCAGACACAGTACAGCTGCGGCGCTTAGTCTCCGTCTCTGAATATCTCTCTCACTGAGGCAGAGAGCACAGCCGCTGAAAAAAAAAACTCCAGCGAATACTCTACTCTCATCAATTATTTTCATTAAGTTTCCTTGCACTTATAACTGCGTCACAGTGTATATTTAAAGGGCCTGAAATCCTCACTGGGCTAAGCTGGGTTATATCATTCTTTTGTTTCCATGGTTTTTGTGTTACTTGATAATATAAACACTTGCATGCACGCACGAATATGTATGTAGCCTAGCCAAAATGTAAGATTGTGAGTTATTATTGAAATATAACTCAGCTCAACCTCCACATTAAGATGAAAATAACAAAGATGACCCTCTGAGGACATACTGTACAGTGATCCATATTAATTTGTTCAAAATGGGAGCTCCTTAGCTCTATGCATAGCACCAAATCAATAACACAATTTGCTAAAACGGCAATACAATGCTTGAGATGAGCAATTTAACTGCATCTAACTGGGTCTTTACTGTGAATGTATTTCTGGACAGTTTACTCCATCAGTACTTATTGCGGTTTCCTTCTCTCCAAGAAAATGTACAAAAAAATGTTTTCTCTGTGCAGTGTTTATATTCTGTCTCTACTGTATGTGTTTAATATATATGACCCACATTTTGCTACAGTAGATAGCTCTGGTTTGTTAGAAGCACACACATGCCATTGCTCTTGTTGTGTGATCAACTTA
Source organism: Salvelinus sp. IW2-2015 (assembly GCF_002910315.2). Classification (NCBI taxonomy): domain Eukaryota; kingdom Metazoa; phylum Chordata; class Actinopteri; order Salmoniformes; family Salmonidae; genus Salvelinus; species Salvelinus sp. IW2-2015. Next base: position 2,969,988 of record NC_036857.1, on the reverse strand, counting down.
ACACTCTCAATGGGGGAAAAATACATGTAATTGTGCCCATTCTGTGGTTCAACATCATTCATTTATATGGCTATAATGAGCAAAGCATGTTTCTTGTCTTGAGTGGGGGGAACACAGGGGAATCAGTCATGGCTCTCCAACCCTGTTCCTGGAGAGCTACCATCCTGTAGGTTTACACTCCAACCGCTGTTCTCTGGAAGGTTTACAACTCCAACCACCTGTTCCTGGAAGATTTACACTCCAACCCTGTCCTGGAAGGTTTACACTTCCAACCCTGTTCCTGGAGAGCACACTCCAACCCTGTTCTCTGGAAGTTACACTCCAACCTGTCCTGGAGAGCTACCATCCTGAGGTTACACTCCAACCCTGTTCCTGGAGACTACCGTCCTGTTAGGTTTACACTCAAACCTGTTCCTGGAAGGTTTACACTCCAACCCTGTTCCTGGAGAGCTACCATCCTGTAGGTTTACACTCCAACCCTGTTCCTGGAAGTCTACAGTCCAACCCTGTTCCTGGAGAGCTACCATCCTGTAGGTTTACACTCCAACCCTGTTCCTGGAAGGTTTACACTCCAACCCTGTTCCTGGAGAGCTACCGTCCTGTAGGGTTTACACTCTTACCCTGTTCCTGGAAGGTTTACACTCCAACTCTGTTCCTGGAGAGCTACCATCCTGTAGGTTTACACTCCAACCCTGTTCCTGGAAGGTCTACAGTCCAACCCTGTTCCTGGAGAGCTACCATCGTGTAGGTTACACTCCAACCCTGTTCCTGGAAGGTTTACACTCCAACCCTGTTCCTGGAGAGCTACCGTCCTGTAGGTTTTCACTCCAATCCTGTTCCTGGAAGGTTTACACTCCAACCCTGTTCCTGGAGAGCTACGTCCTGTAGGTTTTATCATCCAATCCTGTTCCTGGAAGGTTTACACTCCAACCTGTTCCTGGAGGGCTACCGTCCTGTAGGTTTATACTGAAACCCTGTTCCTGGAGAACTACCGTCCTGTAGGTTTATACTGAAATCCTGTTCTTAGAGAACTACCGTCCTGTAGGTTTATACTGAAACCCTGTTCCTGGAGAGCTACCATCCTGTAGGTTTTACTCCAACTCTGTTCCTGGAAGGATTACACTCCAACCTGTTTCCTGGAGAGCTACCATCCTGTAGGTTTTTGCTCCAAACTCCAATCTAGCGCACCTGATTCTAATAATTAGCTGGTTGATAAGCTGAATCAGGTTAGTTACAACAGGGTTAGAAGGAAAACCTACAGGAGGGTAACTCTCCAGGAACAGGATTGGAGTGAAAACCTACAGGAGAGTAGCTCTCCAGGAACAGGATTGGAGTGAAAACCTACAGGAGGGTAGCTCTCCAGGAACAGGATTGGAGTGAAAACCCACAGGAGGGTAGCTCTCCAGGAACAGGATTGGAGTGAAAACCCACAGGAGGGTAGCTCTCCAGGAACAGGATTGGAGTGAAAACCTACAGGAGAGTAGCTCTCCAGGAACAGGATTGGAGAGTGGGATCCACTGACACTTGGACTTGTCACAACAATCACTACCATATCAATTACAGCACCATATGTTTTTCCTACCTGAATCTCGATGACATTTTCACCCCATTTCACTGCCAGAAGATGCAAGAAGATAGTCCCTATACTCAGAGGAATTCGTTAGATAACAAAATGTTTACATGGACTTCTTTTGCACAGCTTTCTAAATCAATTCTTACTTTCATCAACAACAACAAAAAACATTGACAATACAGTTTCAGAGGCTATGACTCCTCATCCAGAGAGCATCATCTGAATTATCAGAAGACAACCTGAAATTGAAGAGATTCCAAAACGTTTAAAAAACGCAAATTTTTAACATTTGCATTTTTTCATCTGAAATGAATGCTCATGGGTCTATTCTACAGAGCCTTCAGAAAGTATTCACAGCCCATTACTTTATCCACATTTTGTTGTTACAGCCTGAATTTAGAATGGATTAAGTTTAGATGTAAATATTCATCCCTTTGTTATGGCAAGCCTAAATAAGTTCAGGAGAAAAAATGTGCTTCACATACTAAGTTGCATGAACTCACTCTGTGTGCAATTATAGTGTTTAACATGATTTTTGAATGACTGCCTCATCTCTGTACCTCACACATACAATTATCGGTAAGGTCCCTCAGTCTAACACTGAATTTCAAACACAGATTCAAACACAAAGACCAGGGAGGTTTTCCAATGCCTGGCAAAGAAGGGCACCTATTGGTAGATGAGTAAAAAAATAAATAAAAGCAGACATTGAATAACCTTTTGAGCATGGTGATGTTATCAATTACACTTTGGATGGTGTATCAATACACAGAGTCACTATAAAAAGACAGGGATCCTTCCTAACTCAGTTGCCGGAGAGGAAGGAAACCGCTCAGGCATTTTACCATGAGGCCAATGGTGACTTTAAAACAGTTACAGAGTTTAAAGTAAAGATTCACCCATTTTGAATGTTATATTGTGTTATATTTGTTATATTTTATGTGTATCTGAGCTATGGCAGTTAAAGCAGGCAGAAATTCTGCCGGTATGACGCAGCATTGTTATAAAGTCTCTCTCACTACACTGGAAGTTAATAGGAATATGACTTTTAGATTGTGAAAACGTCTTTTATGCATGTCCACTCTGTGAGGCACATCGATCTGCAGGTTGAACATGGTGAGATTGTAGACTCCTAAATTGATAGTACAGTTTGTTTAGGTTTTTACAGCTAAGTAGCTAATTCACATGCTGATATTGACTTTGGTATTATTGTGTGTAGCTATGTTTGCTAGCTAGCTAGGCAGCCAGCCCATAGAGAGACCATTGCATTGTGGGTTTTGTAGGCAACTTGAGCTGCAACAGATTTCCACAACAATTTGAACATGTTGCTACCAACCTTATTATAATCACAAAATAAAACTTTTGTTTACAAAAAATATTGTTCTCACATATTAGTGTTATGCCACACTGTAAATTACAGGACTGAGTGGTTTTGGGTGGATTTTTCCTTTAATGGCTGTGATGGGAGAAAACTGAGGCTGCATCAACATTGTAGCTTCTCCACAATACTTACCTAAATGACAGAATAAGGCACTTAATTAAACTGCAAAAAATATGGCTAAAATGTTTACTGTATGTCCTGAATACAAAGCCTTAATGTATGTTTGGGGCAAATACAACACAACACATCACTGAGTACCACTCTTCATATTTCCTAAAAAATCTGCCGTTTCCAGCTACAATAGTCATTTATAACTATTGTAAATACACTGTATTTCTGATCAATTTGATGTTATTTTAATGGACAAAAAAATGTGCTTTTCTTTCAAAAACAAGGACATTTCTAAGTGACCCCAAACTTTTGAATGATAGTGTATATTTCAGCAATTACATTTACTTTTGATGCTTAAGTATTATTTAAAACCAAATACTTTTAGACTTTTACTCATGTAGTATTTTACCAGGTGACATTCACTTTTATTTGAGTCATTTTCTATTCATCTATCTTTTCTTTTACTCAAGTATGACAATTGGTACTTTTTCCACCACTGCCCAGAAAGACTCAGCTGTAATCGCTGCCTGAGGTGATTCTAACATGTATTGACTCAGGGGTGTGAATACTTATGTAAATGAGATATTTCTGTATTTCATTTTCAATAGATTATCAGCATTTCTGAAAACATGTTTTCCCTTTGTCATTATGGGTTATTGTGTGTAGATGGGTATATTCAATCCAATCTGAATTCAGGCTGTAAGGCTGTATTTCAAAGGGTATGAATACTTTCTTAGGGCACTGTACGTGCATGAATGGCTGTTCTCATGCTTTTAAAACATTTACCTTAGATGTGTTTTTTTTTGCAAAACACTTGTTTCATACCAAAACGCGCTATATACCGAGCCATGTGTTTACAGAGTTGGGACAATGAAGTTCCTGCATTATGATGCATTTACATAACTAAATACATGGCTCTGGCTATATCCACTGTCCAGATGGATGGAACAGTCCATATGGTTTTTACGATGCCGTGAAAGTGAGTCATTTAGCGAATTGTTTTCATATTTGTCTGTTCAGTCGTAAGTTAAGTTTCTCTAAATACTTTTTCCACACTTAGGAACGTAATCAGAACCTTAATTAATTTAGGCTAACAGCTGTCACTCTCAGCTGGCTACCTAGTGTTACATTAGCTTTGAACTCTTGTGTGTCCTGGACCTTTTGATTATGGATCCCTTCAGCAGTTTATTAGAGCCTGTGATATCTGTTCCTGTTGGCTCAAAGAGGAAACTTGCTAAACAACCTCATAAGAAGGAGAGAGCCTAGATCCATCGCCACTCAGGTGAGGGGAAACAGTAATATGGCTGTAAACATATACAGAGGCTGCAAACATATACTGAGGCTGCAAACAGCAGCCTGTGTCACTCTGACTGTAAGAATCCGCCAGACTTTCAATGTCCTTACTAGTCCTTAAATCCTTCCCTTAACTGTAAATAATCAAACAAACAAAAACTGCCCTTGATTTATCCTAACGAAAAAAACTGTAATTTTTTTGTAAAAGTTGCTTAAATGTCTGCAAAGAAAACACATTTTATATGCTGCTCACCCTCTGGATATAACAGATCGGTTATGTGATGTGCATTCGGAAAGTATTCAGACCCCTTGACTTTTTCCACATTTTGTTACGTTACAGCCTTATTCGAAAATGTATTGTTTTTTCCCCTCATCAATCTACAAACACTACCCCATAATGACAAAGAAAATACAGGGGTTTGAAATTGAAATTGAACATTTACATAAGTATTCAGACCCTTTACTCAAGTACTTTGTTGAAGCACCTTTGGCAGTGATAACAGCCTTGAGTCTTCTTGGGTGTGACGCTACAAGCTTGGCCAACCTGTTTTTGGGGAGTTTCACCCATTCTTCTCTGCAGATCCTCTCAAGCTCAGTTAGGTTGGATGGGGCGCATTGCTGCACAGCTTTTTTCAGGTCTCTTCAGAGATGGTCGATCGGGTTCAAGTCTGGGCTCTGGCTGGGCCATTGAAGGACATTCAGAGACTGCTGCCACCACCATGCTTCACCATAGGGATGATGCCAGGTTTCCTCCAGATGTGACGCTTGGCATTCAGGCCAGAGTTCAATCTTGGTTTCATCAGACCAGAGAATCTTGTTTCTCATGGTCTGAGAGTTCTTTAGGAGCCTTTTGGCAAACTCCAAGCGGGCTGTCATGTGCCTTTTACTGAGGATTGGCTTCAGTCTGGCCACTACCATAAACGCCGCGTTGGTGGAGTGCTGCAGAGATGGTGGTTCTTCTGGAAGGTTCTCCCATCTCCACAGAGGAACTCTGGAGCTCTGTCTGAGTGACCGTCAGGTTCTTGGTCACCTCCCTGACCAAGGCCCTTCTCCCTAATTGCTCAGTTTGGGCGGCCAGTCTTGGTGGTTCCAAACTTCTTCCATTTAAGAATGATGGAGGCCACCGTGTTCTTGGGGACCTTCAATGCTGCAGAAATGTTTTGGTACCCTTTCCCCAGATCTTTGCCTCGACACAATCCTGTCTCAGAGCTCTACGGACAATTCCTTCGACCTCATGGCTTAGTTTTTTCTCTGACATGCACTGTCAACTGTGGACCTTATATAGACAGGTGTGTGCTTTTCCAAATCATGTCCAATCAATTGAATTTACCACAGATGGACTCCAAGTTGTAGAAACTTCTCAAGGATGATCAGTAGAAAGAGGATTTACCTGAGCTCAATTTCGAGTCTCATAGCAAAGGGTCTGCATATATGTAAAAAAAGATATTTCTGTCGTTTTTTTGTCTACATTTGCAAAAATGGCTAAAAACCTGTTTTTAAAAAAGTACTGAGTAAAGGGTCTGAATACTTATGTAAATGTGATATTTCAGTTTTTTATTGAAATTTCTGAAAAACTGTTTTTGGTTAGTCATTTAGGGGTATTGTGTGTAGATTGATGAGGGAAAAAAACTATTTAATACATTTTATTTAGAATAAGGCTGTAATGTAACAAAATGTGGAAAAGAGAAGGGGTCTGAATAATGTATACACACATACACACTGTATACACACATGTATACAAACCTATATAGTTGAAACAATTGATTATTTTAATATTTATTTATGAATCAATACTTTATTACTTGTTAAAACCTAACCGGGATACAGTACTTTTTCTGTTGGAGTTTTTTTATAAAAACATTTATTTCACCTTTATTTAACCAGGTAGGCCAGTTGAGAACAAGTTCTCATTTACAACTGCGACTTGGCCAAGATAAAGCAAAGCAGTGCGACACAAACAACGACACAGAGTTACACATGGAATAAACAAACATACAGTCAATAACACAATAGAAAATTCGATATACAGTGCGTGCAAATGAGGTAAGGCAATAAATAGGCCATAGTGGCGAAATATTACAATTTAGAAATTAAACACTGGAGTGATAGATGTGCAGAAGATGAATGTGCAAGTAGAGATACTGGGGGGGGGGGGGGGGGAAAGGAGCAAGATAAATAAATAAAGGTATGGGGATGAGGTAGTTGGATGAGCTATTTACAGATGGGCTAGGTGCAGTGATCTGTGAGCTGCTCTGACAGCTGGTACCTAAAGTTAGTGAGGGAGATATGAGTCTCCAGCTTCAGGGATTTTTGCAATTCGTTCCAGTCGTTGGCAGCAGAGAACTGGAAGGAAAGGCGGCCAAATGAGGAATTGGCTTTGGGGGTGACCAGTGAAATATACCTGCTGGAGCGCATGCTACGGGTGGGTGCTGCTATGGTGACCAGTGAGCTGAGATAAGGCGGGGCTTTACCTAGCAAAGACTTATAGATGACCTGGAGCCAGTGGGTTTGGCGACGAATATGAAGCGAGGTCCAGCCAACGAGAGCATACAGGTTGCAGTGTTGGGTAATATATGGGGCTTTGGTGACAAAACGGATGGCACTGTGATAGACTGCATCCAATTTGCTGAGTATTGTGTTGGAGGCTATTTTCTAAACGACATCGCCGAAGTCAAGGATCTGCAGGATAGTCAGTTTTACGAGGGCAGCATGAGTGAAGGATGCTTTGTTGCGAAATAGGAAGCCAATTCTAGATTTAATTTTGGATTGGAGATGCTTAATGTGAGTCTGGAAGGAGAGTTTACAGTCTAACCAGACACCTAGGTATTTGTAGTTGTCCACATATTCTAAGTCAGAACCGTCCAGAGTAGTGATGCTGGACGGGCGAGCAGGTGCGGGCAGCGATCGGTTGAAGAGCATGCATTTAGTTTTACTTGCATTTAAGAGCAGTTGGAGGCCACGGAAGGAGAGTTGTATGACATTGAAGCTCGTCTGGAGGTTAGTTAACACAGTGTCCAAAGAAGGGCCAGAAGTATACAGAATGGTGTCGTCTGCGTAGAGGTGGTGTAGAGAATCACCAGCAGCAAGAGCAACATCATTGATGTATATAGAGAAAAGAGTCTGCCCTAGAATTGAACCGTGGCACCCCCATTGAGACTGCCAGAGGGCCGGACAACAGACCCTCCGATTTGACACACTGAACTCTATCAGAGAAGTAGTTGGTGAACCAGGTGAGGAAGTCATTTGAGAAACCAAGGCTGTTGAGTCTGCCGATGAGAATGTGGTGATTGACAGAGTTGAAAGCCTTGGCCAGGTCGATGAATACAGCTGCACAGTATTGTCTCTTATCGATGGCGGTTATGATATTGTTTAGGACCTTGAGCATGGCTGAGGTGCACCCATGACCAGCTCGGAAACCAGATTGCATAGCGGAGAAGGTACGGTGGGATTCAAAATGGTCGGTGATCTGTTTGTTAACTTGGCTTTAGAAGACCTTAGAAAGGCAGGGTAGGATAGACATAGGTCTGTAGCAGTTTTGGTCCAGAGTATCTCCCCCTTTGAAGAGGGGAATGATCGTGGCAGCTTTCCAATCTTTGGGGATCTCAGACGATACGAAAGAGAGGTTGAACAGGCTAGTAATAGGGGTTGCAACAATTTCGGCGGATAATTTTAGAAAGAGAGGGTCCAGATTGTCTAGCCCAGCTGATTTGTAGGGGTCCAGATTTTGCAGCTCTTTCAGAACATCAGCTATCTGGATTTGGGTGAAGGAGAAATGGGGGAGGCTTGGGCAAGTTGCTGTGGGGGGTGCAGGGCTGTTGACCGGGGTAGGGGTAGCCATGTGGAAAGCATGGCCAACCGTAGAAAAATGCTTATTGAAATTCTCAATTATCGTGGATTTATTGGTGGTGACAGTGTTTCCTAGCCTCAGTGCAGTGGGCAGCTGGGAGGAGGTGCTCTTATTATCCATGGACTTTACAGTGTCCCAGAACTTTTTGGAGTTTGTGCTACAGGATGCAAATTTCTGTTTGAAAAAGCTAGCCTTTGCTTTCCTAACTGCCTGTGTATATTGGTTCCTAACTTCCCTGAAAAGTTTCATATCGCGGGGGCTATTCGATGCTAATGCAGTACGCCACTGGATATTTTTGTGCTGGTCATTGGCAGTCTGGTCTGGAGTGAACCAAGGGCTATGTCTGTTCCTGGTTCAATTTTAAATGGGGCATGCTTATTTAAGATAGGGAGGAAATCACTTTTAAAGAATAACCAGGCATCCTCTACTGACGGAATGAGGTCAATATCCTTCCAGGATACCCGGGCCAGGTCGATTAGAAAGGCCTGCTCGCTAAAGTGTTTTAGGGAGCGTTTGACAATGATGAGGGTTCGTCGTTTGACCGCAGACCCATTACAGACGCAGGCAATGAGGCAGTGATTGCTGAGATCCTGGTTGAAAACAGCAGAGGTGTATTTAGAGGGCAAGTTGGTTAGGATGATATCTATGAGGGTGCCCGTGTTTACGGATTTGGGGTTGTACCTGGTAGGTTCATTGATAATTTGTGTGAGATTGAGGGCATCAAACTTAGATTGTAGGATGGCCAGGGTGTTAAGCATGTCCCAGTTTAGGTCACCTAACAGCACGAGCTCTGAAGATAGATGGGGGGCAATCAATTCAAATATGGTGTCCAGGGCACAGCTGGGGGCAGAAGGTTTTCTATAGCAAGCGGCAACGGTGAGAGACTTGTTTCTGGAAAGGTGGATTTTTAAAAGTAGAAGTTCAAATTGTTTGGGCACAGACCTGGATAGTAAGACAGAACTCTGCAGGCTATCTCTGCAGTAGATTGCATCTTCGCCCGCTTTGGCAGTTCTATCTTGTCGGAAAATATTATAGATAGGGATGGAAATTTCAGGGTTTATTGAGCAGGGCTGGAGGCTCTACAGTGAAATAAGACAATACTCACTAACCAAAACAGCAATGGACAAGGCATATTGACATTAGGGAGAGGCATGCGTAGCCGAGTGATCATAGAGGTCCAGTGAGTAGCTAGGCGGGCTGGAGACGCGGCGATTTAGACAGCTAACGGGCCGGGGCTAGCAGGCTAGCAGAAGGGCCTTAGAGGGACATCGCGGCAGAAGAAGTCTGTTGTTGCCACCATCGTGCGGTTACGTCAGCAGACCAGTCGTGATGGATCAGCAGGGCTCTGTGTAGTAAAAGGGTCCAGGCCAATTGGCAAAATAGGTATTGTAGCTCAAGATATTGGCTGATGGACCTCTTCAGCTAACAGTCCAATATGCTCTAGACAGCTAGCAGGCCGCGACTAGCAGGCTAGCAGATGGGCATTCAGGGGACATTGCGATGGAGGAGCCTGTTGAAATAACCCCTCGGGCGGATTACGTCGGTAGTCCAGACGTGAAAAGGGTCCAGGTCAATTGGCAAAATAGGTATTGTAGCCCAAAGAGTGGCTGATGGACCTCTTCAACTAGCCGGGAGATGGGCCTAGCATATGCTAGCTCCAGGCTAATTGGTGCTTGCTTCGGGACAGAGACATTAGCCAGGAGTAGCCACTCGGATAGCAGCTAGTTAGCTACGATGATCCAGGTGAAAAGGTTCAGCGCTTGCGGTAGGAATCCGGAGATACGGAGAAGAAGAAGTCCGATATGCTCTGGGTTGATTCGCGCTGTGCAGACTGGCAGGAGTTGTCCGGGCTAAAGGTTAGCTGATGACCGCTAGCAGTGGCTAGCTGACTACTAGCTAGTAGCTAGTTAGCTGGCTCGCTTCTGTTGGGGGTTCTGGTTCTAAAGTACAGAAAATAGCAGATCCATACCACATTAGGTGAGGCGGGTTGAAGGAGAGTATGTTGAAGTTGAGGTTAAGAAAAATATWAAAAAATATATGCGATGAAAAAAGATATTAAAAGATATATACACGGGACACGACAAGACGAAGACAGACGCCTGACTACTCCACCATTTTTTTGTAGTTCTGTTCTTGGAGTTCTGTTCTTTGAAGTGCGTTTTGCCACAATACATGATTATTTGTCTCTCAAAAATAATCACCTTGCAATTATATTTCAAACTAAATCTCGTCTGTCTTTTCACTAGCCCATGTCATGGTTAGATTAAAAAAAGTATAGCTCTCTTTCACAGATGTATTTTTAATTAATGTCAAGTTACCAACATTTCTGAAAATATATATATTGCGTTTTGGAATGAAACTCTTCAATTATGTTAATCCAACTTCTCAGAATATATAAATGTCCTCAATGAAAATACAAAATACCACCAACTTATATAGTTGTTTATCTTGAAAATCAGGGAGGGAATCCATTAACTTTCAAGTAGCCAAAGTATTTAAAAATAGGATTTCTCCATGGAGAAAAATAATGAATCTACATATTGTAAGAGTCCCCAAGGCATTCCACTGCGATTTATAATAATATATGCCATGAAATATCTTAGCACAAGCAATAATATAATAAGCCTACCATGGATAGTGTTTGTTTTGTGAAACTGGATGTTTTTTTATCTGATGTGAAAAGGATCAGGGAAGACTAATGGATGTTCTGGTTCCAGTAATGTAGCCTAATAATGAAACAGTATAATGTATCGCTGCTGAGAAACATCTTTCAAAGGAAATTATGTCATTTCCGTCATTATGAATTCAATGTTTTGTTTCGATATAATTTTAAAGCTGTAATGCTCTTCTATAGCCCACTATAAATTAACTAATTCCCCAATTTCGGTCATGCCACAAGGTATGGTCATTGTTTTTTATTAAATTTAGATGCCTCATGATGACAGTGAAGAGCTAACACTTTTATACATATTTTATTTGGCCCGCAAAACATGTTCCTGATAGTCTGAGCAAGTTCCCCTCCCTGTCCTGCCCCCGCTTTTTCCAGAGTCAGTGAACACATTAGCTACAAGATGCCTTCCCTAAAATACGTTGGAAGAAAATCGATCAGGTCTGCATCGCACAGCATTCTCTCTTATTCAATCACATACACACATATCCACTTACAAAAAGTACAAAAAAGCAATTATATAATTATACAATTATATTTACAACAGTATGCCCATAACTGGACATTGAAGATGATGTGTAGCAACCAGTACAGTGGCATATGTCAAGTTTTAACTCAATTGGCGGTTGAGATCTGCACATTGGATTATGTTATTATGCTTCTTCCAAAATCACTCCACCATATCATCCTCTCTCTTGTCTACTGCTGTGCCTTAACTAAATTAGGATCACTGTTTACACTGTGCAGAATGTTCTGGCATTGGCTGTTCCTAACAATACCTGATACTGCCAACCCATGTTACAGCTATTGGACAATGTTGATTTAACAAAACAGACACTGTCTGCAACACTTTTTAAAACTGTCTACACGCATACCAAACAGCAAAAAAGAGAATGTTAAAAATGGTTACAGTAGAAATAGTCAGCAACACACTTACAACAGTCTTGTGCAGAAAAGGTCCAAGTCGTGATGTGAGAGCTGATTACTCCCTGTGTTTCTTCAGCCCCGACTCTTACAGGGAGTCTACAGCAGTCATGTATTTAGAGAAATGGGACATTGAGGATTCTGCATTATGATGCATTTACATGACACTACAACATTCTATGGCAGCCATGTTAGTGCCCCATTAACATTACATGGGGAATATTTAAACTAACTGTCCAGTGAAATCCTCACTTTTAAAAGTTCATATTATGTTAACTCGTACCCAAATAATGTTGTTGACTCATCCTATACTCGTATTTGTGGCCAAAAACAAATACTTAAAGAAAACCCATGGAAACAGTGGACAGTTACTTTAAATAACCAATTCTAACTGTATGTCTAGAATTACAACAATACAAAAAATGACAAGTTTGCCCAACTCTCTAAATATATGGCTTTGGCCTACATTACCTGTATTTTAATCCAGTATATCCTACAGTACCTGTATTTTAATACAGTATAGCCTACAGTACCTGTATTTTAATCCAGTATAGCCTACAGTACCTGTATTTTAATCCAGTATAGCCTACAGTACCTGTATTTTAATACAGTATAGCCTACAGTACCTGTATTTTAATACAGTATAGCCTACAGTACCTGTATTTTAATACAGTATAGCCTACAGGACCTGTATTTTAATACAGTATAGCCCCAGGATCTCATTGTCCTCATGATGTGTTGTCCTCGTGATGTGTCGTCCTCGTGATGCGTCGTCCTCGGGATGCGTCGTCCTCGTGATGCGTCGTCCTCGTGATGCGTCGTCCTCGTGATGCGTCGTCCTCGTGATGTGTCGTCCTCGTGATGTGTCGTCCTCGTGATGTGTCGTCCTCGGGATGTGTCGTCCTCGTGATGTGTCGTCCTCGGGATTTGTCGTCCTCGTGTTGTGTCGTCCTTATGATGTATCGTCTCCAGGAGACAGCAGCTCCCAATCTCTCTCTGAAAACAGACAGACAGAACACATTTCTAAAGCGAGCTTCCTCATTTTCATGAAATGTTTTCTGCAAATTCCACTCCTCTGTATGCTAATGAACTCTCAGCCATTAATCAGAATTACATAAATGGAAATAACCATTGCAACTGTAATGTAATAACACTCTTATTTATATATCTGTACAGTTTCTCACCTTGTTCCTGTAATCCTGAGGTACAGTAGTTTAAGTTGCCTTTTGTAGTCTTGTACATCCAATCATGTAACTACAATATTTGTTGAGACAATTAACAGGTGATCTAAATCTTTATTTCTGTTCTACAAACAACCTCGGCCCATACTTCACCTACTGTAGGCCTAAAAGTGGGTGGTTTAAGGTTTAGAAACTGAGTAATTGAACATGAACAATCAGCGCGTTAATGTACAGTTGAGGTGACAAAACCTGTAAAAATTGCCCAAATGGCAATTCAATGTCATGTTTCTCCTTAAATGATGAGGTAATTTGCAGTGTTGAGAGGACTCTGTTGCAAGGGGTGATGCCTCACATTCATTCTCAGCACAGCCACTAATTTAACACCTTTTATGCACAGTTCTGGATTTATGTCCTCTGTCAATTATAACATTAATCACAGGAGATGGCTGGGATGCATCGCCTCTGCTTTCAGCCGTTACAGCCAGCCTTGTCAGACTGGGCTGGGCTCAGCACTGGAACTGGGCAGGGCAGTGGTTACACTGAGACTGGGCAGGGCTCAGCACTGGGACTGGGCAGGGCAGTGGTTACACTGAGACTGGGCAGGGCAGTGGTTACACTGGGACTGGGCAGGGCAGTGGTTACACTGAGACTGGGCAGGGCAGTGGTTTTCTAATACACATGAGACTGGGCAGGGCAGTGGTTTCACTGAGACTGGGGCAGGCTAGTGGTGTCACTGGACTGGGCAGGGCAGTGGTTTCACCGAGACTGGGCAGGCCACTGGTTACACTGATACTGGGCAGGCCACCGGTTACACTGATACTGGGCAGGCCACTGGTTTCACCGAGACTGGGCATGCCACTGGTTACACTGATACTGGGCAGGCCACTGGTTACACTGATCTGGGCAGGCCACTGGTTACACTGATACTGGGCAGGCCACTGGTTACACCGAGACTGGGCAGGCCACTGGTTACACTGAGTCTGGGCAGGGCACTGGTTACACTGAGACTGGGCAGGCCACTGGTTACACTGAGATTGGGCAGGCCACTGGTTACACTGAGTCTGGGCAGGGCCACTGGTTACACTGGTTACACTGAGACTGGGCAGGGCACTGGTTACACTGAGACTGGGCAGGGCAGTGGTTACACTGAGACTGGGCAGGGCAGTGGTTACACTGAGGCAGGTGAAACATACACTGAGTGTTTAGGGGGGGAAATATTCTCCTTCCCATGTTAACAATGTTCCCATAGCGCTGTTTCCCTAGATCTGGGATTTAATAGACTAGGGGAGAAATAGTTGTACAAGATGACTGGGACTACTGACTGCTCAATACCCCAAAGTTGTATCTTCAGTAGTAGCCTCATTCAGGCTGTATCTACTAGCCTCATTCAGGCTGTATCTACTAGCCTCATTCAGGCTGTATCTACTAGCCTCATTCATGCTGTATCTACTAGCCTCATTCANCATTCAGGCTGTATCTACTAGCCTCATTCATGCTGTATCTACTAGCCTCATTCATGCTGTATCTACTAGCCTCATTCAGGCTGTATCTACTAGCCCCATTCAGGCTGTATCTACTAGCCCCATTCAGGCTGTATCTACTAGCCTCATTCAGGACGAGAGATACCGTTCCCCAGGACGAGAGATAACGTTCCCCAGGACGAGAGATAACGTTCCCCAGGACATGCATAAAAAGCTGCCTCCATTGCCACTCACACTTTATTTTTTACAGTTTGATTCTGATAAATCAATGCACATACTACCCATAATCCAAAGGTTTCATACCTCCATATGATTGTACTGCTTCACAACACTACTTGTACTACTCCTTCATTTTAAAGGGACAGTTTTAGACCACTGAGACGAGCACGTCAAAGCCATTATTAAAGGTTTGAACAAAGTTGACGTTTATACTGTAATAAAACAATGATAATCTCTTCAGGTCTGTCAAGCAGAATGGAGTGAACGTGTTGAGTAGCGATCTACAAGCAACGTCAATGGACGGTGCTCTAGTGTCTCACTAGGGTGTGTGTGGTTCTGTTGCTCCACTTCAGCTGCATACCACAGGATCACTGAAGAAAGAGGTGGAAACAATTCAATATCAGGGACAAGCAAAGAGCATAGTAACACAAAATACCAATCCTTCCTCCTGCAACTTTTATACGTTTCTTATCAATAAATCATATTCAATTGAATATTACACTGTTTTGATGAACTGTTGGAATGGGAGAAGCTATGCTTGCGTTGCACATGCCATCTACTCTATGTGGTACTGAAAAGGACATAGACGCTTAGCTAAATTACAGTGAAATCAATTGTATGTACAGAAGCTACATTGTGAATGTGATATGTTTCTATAAACTAAAACTGAGGGTCTTTTTGAATTGAGTGAATTTTTGTTAAATAATTATTGCATAGTGCTATTTACAATATTCATGAACATACTTTACAGTAATATATATCGAAAATAGCTCAATGGAACTGTAAGGTTGGTCCTTTAGTTCATTTTATGAAAAGACAGTTTCTCCGACAACTACATGACAGTTCTCCGTTGCACTTGAGAAATCTGCTATTATGGAGACTTGATTTAAATGTAATTTCCCTGACAGAAGATTGTCTTAATATTCATGGAAAATCTAATTAAATTGTATTTGTCACATTCGTTGAGTACAAAAGCTTGTCCTGGTCGACAATGGCAGTCTACAGTTATTCTGTTAGTATGATAAAATACCGTTTTATTCTAGACCTATAGTAGGCCAAATAGAATTATGTTCTTATTGTGTTGATATTTGGTCATGCATAAAATGACAGTATAATGGTTATAATAAGATGTTCTAAATGCTCATGAGGACTTACTTTGACCGAGTCATTCTTTCTTTAGAGAATACAGTACTGTACGTGATGACTGAAAAGTAGACTATATGAGAATGTATATCTCTTTATGAAGGCCATTATAAACCACGTCGTTCAAGCCCTAGATGTTGATTGGCTGAAAGCCGTGGTATATGAGACAATATACCATGGGTAAGTGTAAGGATCTGGGTGTAGCTGGTGCAGAGGAGTCAGGCGCAGGACAGCGGAAATGAGTAACACAAGGAACTTTACTCAAAATATCAAAATACATGAAGTAACACCAGGCCCACAAACAACAGACCGAACTTACAATAAACAAACACGCTCAAAAACCATGGGGAAAACAGAGGGTTAAATAATGAACATGTAATTGGGGAATTGAAACCAGGTGTGTAAAACAAAAACAAAACAAATGGAAAATGAAAAGTGGATCGGCGATGGCTAAAAGGCCGGTGACGTCGACCGCTGAACGACGCCCGAACAAGGAGAGGGACCGACTTCGGCGGAAGTCGTGACAGTAAGATGCACAACTACTTGTTCACTGTTCTAATTATGTTGGTAACCTGTTTGAGGTATATGGCCAATATACCACGGCTAAGGGCTGTATCCAGGCACTTCGCTTTGTGACTAAGAACAGCCCTTAGATGTGGTATATTGGCCATATACCTCAAACAGGTTACCAACATAATTAGAACAGTGAACAAGTAGTTGTGCATCTTCCCCTCTGGCCTTATTGCTTAATTATAACATTATAATTCCTAATGTCATTTATTAATGACAGAATATCTCATAAATCATTTCTGGGTGAAAATACAAGGATAATTAGTTAAAGGTTTTAAAAGGTTAAGAGGTATCTTTGATAGGTATCTTCTGAGAGGTATCTTCTGAGAGGTATCTTTAAGAGGTATCTTGAAGTATCTTTCTCTAGTAAATTTGCAAATGGCAAAGGCGTTATTTGCAAAGTGATTTTTGTGTTCATTGCATTAACCCTCTCTGCATGGACGTGGCTATATTTAGAACAGAAAATAAGTCCCTATTTGAAGTAGCGGACGTGAATTGCTCTGCAGTGATGTGTTCACTGCAATTCATTGAGGCTTTGTCATTATTATCTGAAAGATATAAGAAACATTTGTTATTTTTTAACATGTATTTAACCCCTTATTTTTGGTACTAAACAATTTAAACTCTGTCTAAGCCGGCGGAGGATAATTTTGCTATTTGATTTAGAATTTTAATACCTCTTGAAGTATCCAAAACACTTTTTATTTGGCCTTACTGTTATTAGCCCATACAAACGCATTGAATAACAGATTCACTACATGGAACAACAGATAGTCCCCTCAAATAAAGGAAGTTTGTTCTGACGTGTCTATCCTATATCTGAGAGACATAAGAAAGATCAGGAAACAATATATATATTATACATATATATATATTATACATATTTAACCCCTTATCTTTGGAAGTAAACAGTTGATGTGGATTAAGGCAGCCCTCCTCTCTGATTCAGAGGGGTTGGGTTGAATGCAGAGACACATTTCAGTTGAATGTATTCAGTTGTACAACTGACTAGGTACCCCCCTTTTCCATATATACTTCCATACATTTTTTCAACTGGTACCGGGGAACCTTCAGACGAGTCTTGTGAGGCTTGTGGGAGTCCTATATTAAAACAACAAACATGCATGTGTTCGTGAGAGTCTCACCTTTACCCAGAAGGATCATAGTGTGTAGCCCTAATTGTTCGGACGCTACAGAAGTTGGCAGATCGGCTGTACCGACTTCAGATAAGTCCCAAGACACCTATGGGGTTACATTTTGTGAGAATACCGATTTTCGGGATGTCTCATGGTCTGACAAACACAGCTCTAGCTCTGTCACCTTTCACCGCATATGCGGAAGTGTGACATAGGCGGATGTGGTGGATTGAGACACATGGTGGATTGAGACTCATCCAATGCAAAAACGTATATAGCTCTAGCTTAAATTGACAGATTTGTATGGGGATTTTTGTATAATGCTAATTTGATGAGGGTTAAGTTATAGGCAGAGTATGGATTAGATAGCATGGTGGAGTAAGGCGTAGAGAGAGTGGACCTCTGCATTTAATAGCATTCTTTGTTTCTCCCTAAGCCCCAAGCTGTAGGGAGGTACAGTGAGGGAAAAAAGTATTTGATCCCCTGCTGATTTTGTACGTTTGCCCACTGACAAAGAAATTATCAGTCTATAATTTTAATGGTAGGTTTATTTGAACAGTGAGAGACAGAATAACAACAAAAATATCCAGAAAAATGCATGTCAAAAATGTTATAAATTGATTTGCATTTTAATGAGGGAAATAAGTATTTGACCCCTTCTCAATCAAAAAGATTTCTGGCTCCCAGGTGTCTTTCATACAGGTAACGAACGGAGATTAGGAGCACACTCTTAAAGGGAGTGCTCCTATTCTCAGTTTCTTACCTGTATAAAAGATACCTGTCACAGAAGCAATCAATCAATCAGATTCCAAACTCTCCACCATGGCCAAGACCAAAGAGCTCTCCAAGGATGTCAGGGACAAGATTGTAGACCTACACAAGGCTGGAATGGGCTACAAGACCATCGCCAAGCAGCTTGGTGAGAAGGTGACAACAGTTTCTGTGATTATTCGCAAATGGAAGAAACACAAAAGAACTGTCAATCTCCCTCAGCCTGAGGCTCCATGCAAGATCTCACCTCGTGGAGTTGCAATGATCATGAGAACGGTGAGGAATCAGCCCAGAACTACACAGGAGGATCTTGTCAATGATCTCAAGGCAGCTGGGACCATAGTCATCAAGAAAACAATTGGTAACACACTATGCCGTGAAGGACTGAAATCCTGCAGCGGCCCGCAAGGTCCCCCTGCTCAAGAAAGCACATATACATGCCCGTCTGAAGTTTGCCAATGAACATCTGAATGATTCAGAGGACAACTGGGTGAACGTGTTGTGGTCAGATGAGACCAAAATGGAGTTCTTTGGCATCAACCCAACTTGCCGTGTTTGGAGGAGGAGGAATGCTGCCTATGACCCCAAGAAACCATCCCCACCGTCAAACATGGAGGTGGAAACATTATGCTTTGGGGGTGTTTTTCTGCTAAAGGGACAGGACAACTTCACCGCATCAAAGGGACGATGGAYGGGGCCATGTACCGTCAAATCTTGGGTGAAAACCTCCTTCCCTCAGCCAGGGTATTGAAAATGGGTCGTGGATGGGTATTCCAGCATGACAATGACCCAAAACACACGGCCAAGGCAACAAAGGAGTGGCTCAAGAAGAAGTACATTAAGGTCCTGGAGTGGCCTAGCCAGTCTCCAGACCTTAATCCCATAGAAAATCTGTGGAGGGAGCTGAAGGTTCGAGTTGCCAAACGTCAGCCTCGAAACCTTAATGACTTGAAGAAGATCTGCAAAGAGGAGTGGGACAAAATCCCTCCTGAGATGTGTGCAAACCTGGTGGCCAACTACAAGAAACGTCTGACCTCTGTGATTGCCAACAAGGGTTTTGCCACCAAGTACTAAGTCATGTTTTGCAGAGGGGTCAAATACTTATTTCCCTCATTAAAATGCAAATCAATTCATAACATTTTTGACATGCGTTTTTCTGGATTTTTTTGTTGATATTCTGTCTCTCACTGTTCAAATAAACCTACCATTAAAATTATAGACTGATCATTTCTTTGTCAGTGGGCAAACGTACAAAATCAGCAGGGGATCAAATACTTTTTTCCCTCACTGTATATATTTTACTGTAGCTTTTAGTAGTATAGAATTGATATTCCACTTTAAGAGAAACCAGATGCTGCAGAGAAACCTCTTCTCTGGGGTAATATTTACCTCACAATACCATTAACCTTCCAGGTCCTGCACTCCAGTCAGACAGTTTATACATAATAACCAGAGGCCGAACGTACTGTAGATTTTTTTATATTTACAAAAATCTAATATCACTTTCCCTCAAGTTTTAGCTGGGGCACAGAGAAAAACCAACTGGCCACCCAGAAGATATAATTTCAATGCAGTGGTTTTTAAAAGAGAGAG
The DNA here is from genome assembly GCF_002910315.2 of Salvelinus sp. IW2-2015. NCBI lineage: Eukaryota > Metazoa > Chordata > Actinopteri > Salmoniformes > Salmonidae > Salvelinus > Salvelinus sp. IW2-2015. Next base: position 2,950,097 of record NC_036857.1, on the reverse strand, counting down.
ATTGCACAGTATATTGTTTGTTTGGGTTATGATAATTAGATTTTAATGCACCAGTAACTAATCCTAAGTAAATTGAATGGGCCAATCGTGATCGTTCATCTTAAGAATAATGACTTTTGCCTATGTAATTTCTTGTTAATTGCGTGTACAGTATAAACAAATATTAACTTAGAGAAACGTTCATGAGCTACTTGGAAAAATGTGCATATAGGCTAGTTGAAAAATATTGACAAAACAATATAATTTGTCTATTCTGAAATAGTGCAGTAAACCAGGAAATGACCATTAGCAAAGATACTTGAAACAAACAACCACACACGGCATCCAAACCAAATTCAAATCAAATTGTATTGGTCACATAAACATGGTTGGCAGATGTTAATGCGAGTGCAGCGAAATGATTGTGTTTCTAGTTCCAACAGTGCAGTAATATCTAACATGTAATCTAACAATTCCCAACAACTACCTAATACACACAAATCTAACAAGTAATCTAACAATTGCCCAACAACTACCTAATACACACAAATCTAAAGGGGGTGAATGAGAATATGTACATATAAATATATGGATGAGCGATGGCCAAGCAGCATAGGCAGGTGCAGTAGATGGTATAAAATACAGTATATACATGTGATATGAGATATGTAAACAATATTAAAGTGGCGTTATTTAAAATGACTAGTGATCCATTTATTAAAGTGTCCAGTGATTGGGTCTCAATACAGTATATTGTTTTATTAAACTAGGCAAGTCAGTTAAGAACAAATTCTTATTTACAATGACAGCCTAGGAACAGTGGGTTAACTGCCTTGTTCAGGGGTAGAATGACAAGAGGTTTACCTTGTCAGCTCTGGGATTCAATCCACCAACCTTTCGGTTACTGGCCAAACGCTCTAACCATTAGGCTACCTGCCGCCCCACATATACATGTGATAAGAGTCATGTAAGATATGTAGACATTATTAAAGTGGCATTATCTTACATTACCATCATTAAGTTTGCTGGTGACACAACAGTGGTAGGCCTGATCACCGACAACGATGAGACAGCCTACAGGGAGGAGGTCAGAGACCTGACCATGTGGTGCCAGGACAACAACTTCTCCCTCAACGTGATCAAGACAAAGGAGATGATTGTGGACTACAGGAAAAAGAGGACCGAGCACGCCCCCATTTTCATCGACGGGGTTGTAGTGGAGCAGGTTGAGAGCTTCAAGTTCCTTGGCGTCCACATCAACAACAAACTAACATGGTCCAAGCACACCAAGACAGTCATGAAGTAGGCACAACAAAACCTATTCCCCCTCAGGAGACTGAAAAGATTTGGCATGGGTCCTCAGATTCTCAAAAGATTTTACAGCTGCACCATCGAGAGCATCCTGACGGGTTGCATCACTGCCTGGTATGGCAACTGCTCAGCTTCCGACCGCAAGTCACTACAGAGGGTAGTGCGTACGGCCCAGTACATCACCGGGGCCAAGCTTCTTGCCATCCAGGATCTCTATACTAGGCTGTGTCAGAGGAAGGTCCTAAACATTGTCAAAGATTCCAGCCACCCTAGTCATAGACTGTTCTCTCTGCTACCGCAGGGCAAGCGGTACCAGAGCGCCAAGTCTAGGTCCAAGAGGCTTCTAAACAGCTTCTACTCCGAAGTCATAAGACTCCTGAAGAGCTAATCAAATGGCTACCCAGACTATTTGCCCCCCCCCCCCCACACCACTACCTGCTGAGATCTCTCTTTATTATCTATGCATAGCCACTTTAACAACCCTACCTGCCCAACCCAACCCTACCTTACACATTATCTCAAATAACCTCGACACCGGTGCCCCCGCACATTGACACAATGACTCTGTACCGGTGCCCCTGTATATAGCCCCCTATTGTTATTTACTGCTGCTCTCTTAATTATTTGTTTTTCTTATCTCTTAATTTTTCTTTCTTTTTTTTTTTCTTCTTCGTTGGTTAAGGGCTTGTAACAGGATCCCCTGTGATATTGGCGCATTACAAATACAATTTGATTTGATTGAAAGTGGCATTGTTTAAAAGTGACTAGTGATCCAATTATTAAAGTGTCCAGTGATTGATGTCAGTGTAGGCAGCAGCCTCTCTAAGTTATTGCTGTGTTAGCAGTCTGATGCCTTGAGATAGAAGCTGTTTCTCAATCTCTCGTCCCAGCTTTGATGCACATGTACTGACCTCACCTTCTAGATGATAATGTGTGAACAGCAGTGGCTCGGCTGCGCTGTCCTTGCATGATTTTCGCCTCCGTGACATCGGTGCTTAGGTTCATGGAGGCAGGTAGTTTGCCCCCGGTGATGCGTTGTGCAGCTCGCAGCACCCCCTGGAGAGCCTTGCAGTTGAGGGCGTGCAGTTGCCGTACCAGGCTGTGATACAACCCGACAGGATGCTCTCGATTGTGCATCTGTAAAAGTTTGTCAGGGTTTGGGTGACAAGCCACATTTCTTCAGCCTACTGAGGTGAAGAGACGCTGTCGCCTTCTTCAACACACTGTCTGTGTGGTGGACCATTTCAGTTTGTCTGTATGTGTACGCCCAGAACTTAAAACTTTCCACCTTCTCCACTGCTGACCCTTCGATGTGATGCGGGGGGGGGGGGGGGGTGCTCCTCTGCTGTTTCCTGAAGTCCACGATCATCTCCTTTGTAGCTGCAGTAAACATTACGTTTAATTGCCCTTCCTCGTCTCCTTCTTAAATCAGATTAGATGTGGGTTGTGTATGATATACTGTTGATTGCGATCTAATCCTTCTCTCTGCCTTAGTCGTCACAAATGGATTCATATCTGCTCAATCTGGCTCGACACAACCAGCTGAGGAAGCTCTCGGAGTACTCTCTTTGACATGCTGAACAATGAATCAAATGGCCTCCCGGACTATTTACACTGACTCCCCCCACCCTTTTTTACACTGCTGCTACTGGCTGTTTATGCATAAATAATAGTCACTTTACCCCTACCTACATGTACAATTACCTCAACTGACCTGTACCCCCGCACATTGACTCGATACCGGTACCCCCTGTATATAGCCTCGTTATTGTTATTTTATCGTTTTACTTTTTACTTTAGTTTATTCAGTAAATATTTTCTTAACTGTATTTCTTGAACTGCATTGTTGGTTTAGGGCTTGTAAGTAAGCATTTCACGGTAAGGTCTACAACCTGTTGTATTCGATGCATGTGACAAATAAAATGTGATTTGATTTTTTGATTTGATCATCTTGGTTGGGCCACAGATTTTCTCTTCCTGTAGTTGTGATTGTGATGTGATGGTCAATTTATACAGTACAGCTTATTGAACCTCTGTTTAGTGTATAGTCCATCAGGTTTCATTTAACTTCAATGGGTCTGCATTGATTGATCTAACATTTTGGTACAGTTATCCCTGAGGGCAATGGTCACCTCAAACTCAAAATGAAAATGGGAGATAGCAACATCTAATTAGAGGTAAATAAATGGTGATAATCTTTTATTTGGGATTTACTTAGTTTTCTGTTTTATATAGAGTACTTTGAGTGCCATGCAAAGATTAAAGTCATTGTTATTATTATTCTTGCCTAATGACTTTCTGTAATCCGCATTAGAGTATTCACTCACAATGAATGTACACATTGTCTACACTGTGTACTTCCAGGACATTCAGATCCCCTGGCACACTGACTGACTCCTCTAAATAGCAGACTCCTTATCCATTGGAGCATAGGGGGCATTTAGAATGCCCTTCCTGCTTAGAGAGCCACAACATTCCACCTGAGCCCTTTGACATGGTCACAAACAGCCACTCTGGGGTTGTGTACAGGTTTTATGTTCTATCTCAAGGCCCTGCTCCTTTTATCAGCATGTTCACTGGTGTCCTCTTGATCATCAGCCTGTTCCCCCATGCTCCTCTTGTTTCCTTGACCTCTCCTGGACTTCCTCTTCCTTACCCTTTTATTTGTCCTTGGCCCACCTCTTCCACTTCCACCTCTGGCGTCCTGACAAGCCGGCACTCACACCTCCTTTCCTTATTATCACTACAACTTTCCATTTAGCTGGTGTCCATTTCTCTGCTCTTTACTTTTTTACCTTCACTACTCTCTCTTCCTCCTCTCTCTCTCTGTCTCTCTGTCTGTCTCTCTCTGTCTCTCTGTGTCTGTCTCTGTGTGTCTGTCTCTATGTCTCTCTGTTTGTCTCTCTGTCTCTCTCTGTCGCTCTCTCTCTCTCTCTCTCTGTCTCTCTTTGTCTGTCTCTGTCTGTCTCTCTTTGTCTGTCTCTCTGCGCTCTCGCTCTCTCTCTGTCTCTCTGTCTCTCTCTGTCTCTCTGTCTCTGTCTCTCTGTCTCCCTGTGTTTGTCTCTCTGTCTCTCTGTCTGTCTCTCTGTTGCTCTCGCTCTCTCTGTACCCTGCCCCTCTCTCTCTCTGTCTCTGCCCCTCGCTGCTGTCCTACCTAGACTATAGGATGGATTCCTGTCTCGATACCACACTCAGATAATAACGTCAATGTCTTAAAGAGCTGAGTGAGAACAGGAGGTCTGGAAAGGAGGGTAGAGGGGTAGGCAGGTACACAGTCTGGAGAGGAGGGTAGGGTGGCAGGCAGGTACACAGTCTGGAGAGGAGGGTAGGGTGGCAGGCAGGTACACAGTCTGGAGAGGAGGGTAGAGGTGCAGGCAGGTACACAGAGAAGGATACAATCTTAGAAAGAATTGTTATATCTAGAACCTTAAAGGGTTATTCGGCTGTCCCCATAGGAGAACCCTTTGAAGAACCATTTTTGGTTGGAGGTAGAACGCATTTGATTCCAGGTTGAACCCTTTTGGGTTCCATGGAGAACCCTTTCTACAGAGGGTTCTACATTGAACTTATACCTGAGACCAAAAACGGTTCTACCAGGAATCAAAAAGGATTCTCCTATGGAGACAGGTGAGGATCCCCTTTGGAACCCCTTTTTCCAAGGTTTTCATTTATAGTCCTCTTTAAAAGAACCGATCTCAGTCCTCTTTAAAGTGAACTCTGGGGTAGAAGTAGCAAAAAAAAAATATTATAATAATTCCCACCTTTATTTAACCACGTAGGTTATTTGAGAACAAGTTCTCATTTACAACTGCGACCTGGCCAAGATAAAGCAAAGCAGTTCGACACATACAACAACACAGAGTTGGGCCTCCCGGGTGGCGCAGTGGTCTAGGGCACTGCATCGCAGTGCTAGCTGCGCCACCAGAGTCTCTGGGTTCGCGCCCAGGCTCTGTCGCAGCCAGCCGCGACCGGGAGGTCCGTGGGGCGACGCACAATTGGCATAGCGTCGTCCGGGTTAGGGAGGGTTTGGCCGGTAGGGATATCCTTGTCTCATCGCGCTCCAGCGACTCCTGTGGCGGGCCGGGCGCAGTGCGCACTAACCAAGGGGGCCAGGTACATGGTGTTTCCTCCGACACATTGGTGCGGCTGGCTTCCGGGTTGGAGGCGCGCTGTGTTAAGAAGCAGTGCGGCTTGGTTGGGTGGTGCTTCGGAGGACGCATGGCTTTCGACCTTCGTCTCTCCCGAGCCCGTACGGGAGTTGTAGCGATGAGACAAGATAGTAATTACTAGCGATTGGATACCACGAAAATTGGGGAGAAAATGGGATAAAAAAAAATTATAATAATAATTTTAAAAAACAAGACAGAGTTACACATGGAATAAACAAACATACAGTCACTAATACAGTAGAAAAAGTCTATATACAGTGTGTACAAATGAGGTAGGATAAGGGAGGTATGGCAATAAATAGGCCATGGTGACAAAGTAATTACAATATAGCAATTAAACACTGGAATGGTAGATGTGCAGAAGATGAATGTGCAAGTAGAGATACTGGAGTGCAAAGGAGCAAGATAAATACAGTATGGGGATGAGGTAGTTGGATGGGCTATTTACAGATGGGCTAGGTGCAGTGATCTGTTCTGCTGCTCTGACAGCTGGTACCTAAAGTTAGTGAGGGAGATATGAGTCTCCAGCTTCAGGGATTTTTGCAGTTCGTTCCAGTCATTGGCAGCAGAGAACTGGAAGGAAAGGCGGCCAAAGGAAGAATTGGCTTTGGGGGTGACCAGTGAGATATTCCTGCTGGAGCGCGTGCTACGGGTGGGTGCTGCTATGGTGACCAGTGAGCTGAGATAAGGCGGGGCTTTACCTAGCAGAGACTTGTAGATGACCTGGAGCCAGTGGGTTTGGCGGCGAGTATGAAGCGAGGGCCAGCCAACGAGAGCATACAGGTCGCAGTGATGGGTAGTATATGGGGCTTTGGTAACGAAACGGATGGAACTGTGATATACTAAAATATCTCACTTCTCTTTGTATTCACACCGTCACTGCCTTTGAATGAGGACTCAACTCTTTTGCCAATTAACTTCTCCTTTTTTGTGGTCCGAGTCCTCTTTGCATTCACATTGCTATGTTTTGAAAGGAACCATGATCTTTTTTCTAACATTCACTCAATGAACTCTGGGTTTTTACAAAGTGCAGGACAAACCATTCCATCAGAACGTGTTATCGGACAGCTAGATATACTACATACTTACATTTTGTCAAAAAGATGAGACATAATAATTGTAATCAGAAGATGCTATTAACATGTAAATATTATTGGTAAGAGAATAAATAGCAGAAGAATAACTGCAGTTTTTATAATGCTGTAATTGAACATTGTACTCCCAATGTAGGCTACTGGCCTTTTAAGAGCTAGAATAGATTTTGTACCCTATGTTGTGATTCTCACCAAATATGTTGTTGTCTTCTGACACTATTCAAATCCCACAATCGAATTAACAGCTTAAGAAGCTCTCTTAGCATATAGATCACATATTGCAAATAAATAATCAGAAGATTTTTTTTTTAGCATTTTTGTGCATCCTTGACATTCACTAATCACTAGCTCCTGAGTGGCGCAGCAGTCTAAGGCACTGCATTTCAGTGCTAGAGGTGTCACTACAGACCCTGGTTCGATCCCGGGCTGTATCACAACTGCCGTGATCGGGAGTCCCATAGGGCGGTGCACAATTGGCCCACCGTCGTCCGGGTTAGGGGAGGGTTTGGCCGGGGTAGGCCGTCATCGTAAATAAGAATTTGTTCTTAACTGACTTGCCTCATTAAACAAAGGTAAAATAAAAATAATCAATATTCAAAAACCTGCACATAATTTAACCCCCCTGCCCCCCCAAAAAGTATCTTACTGTTGAGAGTTAGAATTGTAAAATACACAATTTTGCTTCTGCATCAGAAATGTTTATATTTTTATGTCAATCACTCACAGTCACTCAATTAGCCATGTCAGCTACCAGTTTTCAGATTGGTAAATTAGTCTAGCTAGCTATCTAAAACGTGTAGTAATCTAGGCCACATACCGACCTGTCATGCAGGGCATGTGCCCGGTGGTCCTGACCTCCAGGGGGCCCACATTGATTTTGTTAGTCACTATCTCTCAGATATCATTAACATGGAATAAGTATTGGCAAAATTAGTAGAATTGCAGGAAATTTGCTTTAAAACTGAAAAAATTTAAGTAAGCATTTCAGTTAGTCCACAGCTGTTGTTTACGAAGCATGTGATGAATACAATTTGTTTTGATTCTACCCCATTGCCAAATGGTTAGAATTGCAGGAAATGAGCTGTTTGCTCAACCAAATCTTGCTTAGGGCCCCCACAAAGCTACAGCCGGCCCTGCACATTGCCATCTCACGATGGTCTCAATTCGGTTCGCTTCAGGGACTCGTTTTAAGGGGTTCCTTTGGAGTGTTCACACTGCACAAAAAAATGCACAAAGATTGTCTGTAAGGGAGCAGGTGTGAAAACACCGTAAGAATGTAGTTATCTGTCATATCCGTCCGTCAAAACTCTTCTGGAGGCCTTTTCTCTTTGTCATTAGATTCCAGTTGAGTATCTGTTACCAGTTCTTCAATATTTACTTCAAAGCCACAATCATTTTGAAAAGAGTTAGCCTGCTAAAGACAGAGCAAAATCATGAGTTTATGAAAGCAAGCAATGAAGCTCGGTTGTGCTGAGCGAAGTAGCCTACTTATACTGTAACTTATGACGTCATCAGCTTTAGCGCTATGGAGACCAAATGCTCTGGGTATGATGGTAGAACATTCCAGATTAAATATTAAAAGGTAAAGAACAAAAATGATCATCCTCTGAATAAAGTTCCATTAAAACATGATCTGTTACAGCCAGACTGTCAGTGACTTGTCTGTATCATTTTCGTTTTCTTGATTGTATATCCATATCTTGGGGATATTTGTAGTAATATATGTAGATTGTCCTTGGTCTGAAATAGCGTGTTGGTCCCGGTCTAGTCTGACAGCGATGCTGCAGTCTCTCAGTCCCTCGCCCTGGGCTTGAAGCCAATAGACGCAGTCGGCTTGGGTTGCGTTTCCCTTTTTAAACAGAGGCACCTTGAAGGGCAAGGCTAAAAGCAAATATGGTACAACTGCCTGCATTGTGTCTGTCCATTATTTATCATGAGAGCTCTTGCACACTAAAATCATTTCAGCCATAATGAGGTGCGGGTACTTATTCCAAACCACTGAGATGCAGATATGAAGCCCCTGTGCAGGTGATATAATGGTTAGCTATGTAGTCCCCTGTTGGAAAGGTTTATTAAGACTGGTGGACACCTCAACAAGCATACTTTATAAACAGGCAAGCATATTTCTAAAACTGGTATTAATATGACAATACTTATTCCAAACCACTGAGAGTGCAGATATGAAGCCCCTGTGCAGGGTGATATAATGGTTAGCTATGTAGTCCCCTCTAGTGTTGGAAAGGTTTATTAAGACTGGTGGACACCTCAACAAGCATACCTTTATAAACAGGCAAGCATATTTCTAAAACTGGTATTAATATGACATTTTGAGACAAAAACAGCTCTGAAACAAAATGATGAACCAAGTCTGTAAGTTTAAGTAGATGGAGGAAGAGGAGGGGAAGGAGGAAGGGAGATTATGAAATCTTGCAGATGCATTATTGCTTTTGTTAGAAAATTAAAACACCCATTGAGGAACAGTTCTGTTTTTCAGATTATGAAATGGACATATATATATTTATTTGGTATTATTGTTTGTAATTAGTCTTCATCATTTGTGTTCCCTGTAGAGTGACGTTTACAATGGAATGAGAGTGCTTCAAGAATGGCCTCAAATGGAATGTTGTGCCCGTCCAAGGCCTGGCATACAGCAGACATTGGAATGTAGAGGTACACACGTCATAGTCATGCTTTATGTGGCTGAGGATGCTGAGCTTCAGAGCTTCAGGGGGAAGATTCAGGTGTATGTTAAGGATACGTACAGTACAGCACATGACAGTAGTTGTAGTGAATGACGGCATGAGAAAGACGTACAGTGTGTCATCAGTAAACTGATTGACCTTTTCATACATGATGACACACTGTACGGTACGTCTTTTTATGAGGTCATTCACTACAACCACTGTTGTTGTGTACAGTGTTCCATCCTTGTCACATGTGGTAACTCTTTATTTCAGAGGCCTTCAGTTGATCCCTCTGGGGAGGAATAACACATTCTCTCTGTGCTATTATGTGGAATCCCAGGAGTGGAATAACACATTCTCTCTGTGCTATTATGTGGAATCCCAGGAGTGGAATAACACATTCTCTCTGTGCTAYTATGTGGAATCCCAGGAGTGGAATAACACABTCTCTCTGTGCTACTATGTGGAATCCCAGGAGTGGAATAACACATTCTCTCTGTGCTACTATGTGGAATTTGTGTATATTCTGCAGTGGCAATACAGAATGTTCTTCCTCAAATTAGATCTAGATTCACTGTTTTTAATAAAGGATCCTGAATGAGATCTAGCTTCACTCATTTTAATAAATTATCCTGCAAATTGTGCTCAGCTAATGAAGCCCTTTGACCTAATTATCTAGTTTGTAGTGTCAACACCTCAATGAGCAGCATGTCAAGATGGCTTATTGAATGTAAAAAGTGTCTATTCGCTCAAGGGAAGCATTTAGATAAACCTGTGAAAAAGAGGAGAAGAGTTTGTTTTGAATGAATCTCCTTCAGGCTGTTTTGTTAACTCACTTAACGGTGCAGTTCAGTATTTGGATTCCTTATCTCTGGAGTGTAAAACAGTCAAACAAACACAAAGGAGAACTTCATCCACAACTTTCTCACTGAGAAAACGGAAAGGTTTTTCTTCACTTTATCTCCATCAGTACAGAACTGGATGTAATCTGTTTTCTGAGGATAATGTAAAGTCATTTATATTGGTCCATAGATGCAATAACCCAACACAGTCAACATTCTCATACAGTATCACTCTGCATTGATGTCTTGTGCTCCCACTTTAGTCACCTTGTCATGTTTACATTTACAGTCAATTAGCAGACACTCTTATCCAGAGCGACTTACAGGAGGAGAAAATGCCTTGCTCAAGGGCACATCAATAGATTGTTGACCTAGTCGGCTCGAGGATTCTTTGGTTACAGGTCCAACTCTTAACCCCGCTAGACTCATGTCTACAGAGGGAAGGGTACCTATTGTGGCTGATGATTTTCAATGAACCACTGTATCCTAAGGAAGATTTTTTATCTTTCGGCTTTCTAATTGATTTGAGTGAATCAAGACCTTACAGTGCATTCAAAATGTATTCAGACCCCTTGACTTTTTCCACATTTTTCCCTCATCAATTTACACACAATACCCCATAATGACAAAGTAAAAACAAGTTTTTAGAAATGTTTGCAAATCGATAAATATCACATTTACATAAGTATTCAGACCCTTTACTCAGTACTTTGTTGAAGCACCATTGGCAGTGATTACAGCCTTGAGTCTTCTTGGGTATGATGCTACAAGCTTGGCACACCTGTATTTGGAGAGTTTCTTCGATTCTTCTCTGTAGATCCTCTCAAGCTCTGTCAGGTTGGATGGGGAGCGTCGCTACTCAGCTCTTTTCAGGTCTCTCCAGAGATATTTGAGTCCGGGCTTTGGCTGGGCCACTGAAGGACATTCAGAGACTTGTCCCGAAGCCACTCCTGCATTGTCTTGGCTGTGTGCTTAGGGTTGTGGTCCTGTTTGAAGGTGAACCTTCGCCCCAGTCTGAGGTCCTCTTGGAGTTCATTCTTTGTTTCATCAGACCAGAGAATCTTGTTTCTCATGGTCTGAGAGTCCTTCAGGTGCATTTTGGTAAATTCCAAGGGGGCTGTCATGTGCCTTTTACTGAGGAGTGGCATCCGTCTGGCCACTCAAGCATAAAGACCTGATTGGTGGAGCGCTGCAGAGATGGCTGTCCATCAAGGAGTTTCTCTCATCTCCACAGAGGAACTCTGGAGCTCTGTAAGAGTGACCATCGGGTTCTTGGTCATCTCCCTGACCAAGGCCCTTCTCCCCTGATTGCTCAGTTTGGCCGGACGGCCAGCTCTAGGAAGAATCTTGGTAGTTCCAAACTTCTTCCATTTAAGAATGATGGAGGCCACTGTGTTCTTGGACCTTCAATACTGCAGAAATGTTTTGGTACCCTTCCCCAGATCTGTGTTTCGACGCGATCCTGTCTCGGAGCTCTGTGGACAATTTCTTCGACCTCATGGCTTGCTTTTTGTCTGACTTGCACTGTCAACTGTGGGACCTTATATAGACAGCTATGTGCTTTTCCAAATCCTGTCCAATCAATTGATGTGAAAATGGGGTCGCGAAAGAAACTCTGTGCTTGGTTCATAGAACAGGGGTTACATCATTAACCTTTGTTAGCTGCTAGATGTGGTTGTAGTGAACAGGGCGGTTTCTGTTTTATTCCTACAAATGTGGCTCTACCTTTTAGAATGGTTTAAGCTACAAAATGTTCTGACCCCATCACTGAAAGATAAGACTCACATGAACATACATCTTCTTTTACCCTCTACAATCCTCACGAGCAGGACTCATTAGAACAGAGTGGACAAGACCAGGTACTAAATTAGACTGAGGGAAAAAGAACATCATCAATGATCAAAGTCTTCTCTACACAGAAGATCATACAAAATGATTGCCTGATGATCTTCTGAACTTCTCAAGACCATACTTCCTTTAGATTGAAACGCTGTCAAAAGTACTGACAGACTCATTTGTAATAGACTGTCATAGCCCCAATAAAAAAAGTCAACATTGGCCGTTGATTACATCACCTTTTGTTTTTACATGGTGGAGTCTCCATTTTTTTTTTATATCAAAATGAGATCACGGGCCAAAAGAGTTTGGAAACCATAGCAGCTGTTTATCATGTACAGTGGACCAGTGTTAAACCAATCACAGCTGCCGCACACAATCACCATTCCACTCACAACTCACAAGTCCATATCAGTTCCATACATATTATGTGATAGTCAGTATTGATTAGGTGAGACTCCTGATCTTAGACGGTAGGTTCAACTTGGGTGACTTCAGCACAATGGACTTGTTGTTTGTGGTCACTTCATGAACTTTTCTTCTAATATTTTAGGTTCGGATCATCCTATGAGAACGCTGGATGTGGCTTGTTTGAATCAAACCTCTTAGTCACAGTTGGGAGTTTTTTCTCAGGCTTGCCGTGCAACACAGGAGGTTGGTGGCACCTTAATTGGTGAGGAACGGGCTAGTGGGGATGGCTGGAGTGGAATCAGTGGAATGGTATGAAACATACGGTTTCCGTTCATGTCATTTCGTTACTCTGTTCCATCCATTATTATGAGCTGTCCTCCCCTTTAGCAGCCTCCACTGACGTGTAACATATGGCACTGCTATTAGACATGAAAACAGCCTTTGGCCTGGATACATGGATCATGGACAAAACCTCTCCTTCAAGCAGCCAAATATCATGCCTTGATTGTAAAGAGACAGGCATAAAGCGATGCAGTGTGCTAATGGTGTTTCATCTGAAAAGCACAAGTATTCACATGGCTGCCAAGCATTTTGGGTAGCCATAGAAATAATAGCTGACCTTAAAATACATGTTCAAAAGGAATTTTGTGAAGCATTTACCAGGAGGGCTGTTTAAAAAAAAAAGAGGAGTTAACAGTCTTTTTAAATTTTTCGGTTCACTCCTCTCTACTCAATCTTACATGTTAACTACTGACAAACATTCCTTGACCCTTTTCTGGAACCACATCTAGGCCAGGCTGCCTCTCTCTCTCTCTTTCTCTCTTTCTCTCTCTTTCTCTCTCTATCCTCTTTCTCTCTCTTTCTCTCTCTTTCTCTCTCTTTCTCTCTCTCTTTCTCTCTCTCTTTCTCAAGGAGATACATATTATGTGAATAGTCCAGTATTGATTAAGGTGAGACTCCTGATCTTAGACGGTAGGTTACTTGGGTGACTTCAGGCACAACTGGAGGACTTGTGTGTTTGTGGTCACTTCATGAACTTTTCTTCTACTATTTTAAGGTTCGGATATCCTAATGAGAACGCTGGATGTGGCTTGTTTTTGAAATCAAACTCCTAGTCACGTTGGGAGTTTTTTTTCCAGGCTTGCCGTGCAACACAGGAGGTTGGTGGCACTATTGGTGAGGAACGGGCGAGTGGCGGATGGCTGGAGTGGAATCAGTGGAATGGGTATTGAAACATAGGTTTCGTTCATGTCATTTTCGCTTACTCTGTTCCATCCATTATTCTGAGCTGTCCTCACTTTAGGCAAGCCCACACGTGTAACATATGGCACTGTCTATTAGACATGAAAACGCCTTTGGCCTGGATACATGGATCATGGACAAAACCTCTCTTCAAGCAGCCAAATATCATGCCTTGATGTAAAGAGCACAGGCATAAAGCGATGCAGGGTGTGCTTAATGGTGTTTTCATCTGAAGCACAAAGTATTCTCACATGGCTGCAAAGCATTTGTTTGGGTAGCACAATAGAAAAATAATAAGCTGACCTTTAATAAATACATGTTCAAAAGGAATTTTTGTGAAGCATTTACCAGGAGGGCTGGTTTAAAATAAAGAAAGAGGAGGTTCAACAGTCTTTTTTAAATTTTTTCGGTTCACTCTCTCTACTTCAATCTTACATGTTAACTACTGACAAACATTCCTTGGACGCTTTTCCTGGAACCACATCTAGGCCAGGCTGCCTCTCCGTCTCTCTCTTTCTCCCTCTTTCGCTCTCTCTTTCTCTCTCTATCCTCGTTCTCTCTCTTTCTCGTCTCTTTTCTCTCTCTTTCTCTCTTCTCTCTCTCTCTTCTCTCCCTCTCTTTCTCTTCTCTCCTCTCTCTCTCCTCTCCCTCTCTCTCTCTCTCTCCTTCTTTCTCTCTCTCTCTCGTCTCTCTTCTCTTCTCTCTCTCTCTCTCTCTTCTTCTCTCGTCTCTCTCTCGTCTCTCTTTCTCTTCTCCTCTTCTTTCTTCTTTCTCTCTT